>NC_084742.1:31731951-31906951 GCF_033978785.1 Entelurus aequoreus | reverse complement strand
TATATATATATATATATATATATATATATATATTTTTTTTTTTTTTTTTTTTAATGACAATATCAAACAAACAGAAGTCTGGAGCTAAAGTCATAGAGGGGTTTTTAAGCGCATACATTATGACTATATAAGCTGTATTTTAATTTGCACTTACATTTTATTGATAGTTTATTAAAAAAATAAAAATAAAATATATATATATATATATATATACTTCTGTTTGTTTGATATTGTCATTACTTCGCTTCGAGGGCCGTGCAGCTCTAACACTTGACCCTTCCCCCTTACCGACGAAGAATTCGGACACCACTTGATTGACGTGAATGTGAAAAAAACCAAGAGGGAGGGCTAATACAAGGGGTAAGTATTCGGATAGGGCCTTCATGTCCGATGGGGGCTCTGGACCTGCAAGAGTGGCCACAGGCATCAAATCGCGGAACAGTTTTTGGGCAGCGACACCTGCAATGACTGTGACTGAGTGGCCTTGTTAGCATGTGCCAGTTATCTGATACTGTTCTGTGTTTTTCTCTATAAGTTGAAATCATATAATGGATGATTAATGTTAAACATTATATATTAAAAAAACAAAACAATAAAGGAACATTATATGAGCCTATTTGTATACATGTCCACAACCTCCAAAATGTATGTGCTCCTCACTTCCCTCCCAGCCACCTTATGTCTCCCACACAGTTTTAATGACTTGGCACAGAAACTTTCTGCCTGCAAACAACTCTTCAAAATAATAAATCACAGGATTTCCGCTTACGATAATTGACATTTGACAACATAATTTGCATAATGATTCAAAACAGCCTCCAGGGAGATGTTTAAGAGAAGGGGAACATTATGGGTTTGCTAATTAGTCACCGTCAGTTCCCCGGCATTGTTGCCGCCGTTAGTTGTGGTGAGCTAACCTGATCAGACAACCATAGCTTTATGACAGTTGTCGTCACTATTCAATCATGATTATTGCTGCTTTTTTCCGGGGTGGATGAAATTACTGTGTTATATTGTGCCTGACAAAACTTTCTGGTGAAGTTTTAATCTGAATGTATGGCCTAATTATGTGTCGTGCCAAGCCTATTCATAAACATGTTCATAACACTGTGCAATACAAAGCCACAGATTTATCAAAGAGCTCAAACAGACTATTTACGAAACCAATACAATGTTTTGTGCCTAACAAATGTACTACAATAGTAAAAAAAAAATAGAAAAACACTTTAAAACATTAAAAAAATCTACAATAATTATTATGGAAATAAACTAAATAGCAGGTGTCAAACCCAAGGCTACATTATTTAATGTGGCCTGTAAAAGCCTGAAAATAACTAGCATCAATACAACAGCTGATGTTAAGTGATGATCTTTTAATTTTGCCAGAGAAAAATGTAGTACAGGCAATTTCTTCTAAACTTTAGTATTATTTGATCATCCAACAAGATATTCTATACATATGGTCATTAAAAATGAATACCATGGGCGCCACACCTACTGTTTGTGGGTTGGGTTCTCGGGGGGCTTGGGCCGTACTCTGGCTCCTACACACACTGGGAGTCAAATGTATTGTACATACAGATTCACATATACATACATACATAGGTACCTACGCTCCCACTTACATACACAAATACAGTACATATCTACATACTCAGAGTTCGTACATCCACACGCACATTCATTGTACAAACATACACATACACATACTGTACATATACATTCACTGTACAAACATACATATACACATACTGTACATATACATTCACTGTACAAACATACATATACACGTACTGTACATATACATTCACTGTACAAGCACATATACACATTCTGTACATATACAAGTACATATGCATACATACACTCATGCACATAATCATGTTTCATCAAACATATATTAATGTTGTTGCCCTAGGGTAAACTGGGTAACACATGGCACACTGACAAAGCTTAACCTATTGTTACTATAACAAATGATAATAAATGATAAATGGGTTATACTTGTATAGCGCTTTTCTACCTTCAAGGTACTCAAAGCGCTTTGACAGTATTTCCACATTCACCCATTCACACACACATTCACACACTGATGGCGGGAGCTGCCATGCAAGGCACTAACCAGCAGCCATCAGGAGCAAGGGTGAAGTGTCTTGCCCAAGGACACAACGGACGTGACTAGGATGGTAGAAGGTGGGGATTGAACCCCAGTAACCAGCAACCCTCCGATTGCTGGCCCAGCCACTCTACCAACTTCGCCACGCCGCCCTAACATAACAATCTACAAGGATAATATAGGTTGCTTCTCTTTCTTCCCCTCCATTTTTCTGCATTCTTTCGTATCTCTAGTTATCATTACGTATATGTATTGTTGCATTTGAACAACTGTATTGTTAACAATAAAGGTAAATTATTGGTATTGTTCATTATCATTAGCGCTATTTCTTTTAGTATCTGTATTGCTCCATTTGTAGTGTAATTTAGAACCTTTATTTAACCAGATAAGAAAACCCATTGAGATCAAGATCTCTTTCACAAGGGTGACCTGGCCAAGAGGTCAACCGCACATGTCACAGAGCAGTTTCAAAATAAATACATTAAGACATACATTTTAAAATACATAAGAGAAGTGTAAAACAACAGAGATTTACATCTTTAAAAACACAGGCACTGTGCAAACGTCTCTCGCTGTTTGTCCCTCAGGACAGAACGGAAGGCTCCAAATGGAAGTAGTTCTGTAAGTTTCAGTTTGGTCTGCAATGCATTCCATGCCATAGGGCAGCAATGCCAAAAGCTCTTCTGCCAAATTCAGTCCGTATATGAGGAACAGTTAAAACATACAAATTGTTAGAACGTAATGCGTAAGAGCTGCTTTTTCTTTGTAACAAAGTACACAAGTATGGAGGTATTAAACCTAAAAGAGCCTTATAAATTAAAGTCAGCCAATGTGTGTATCTGCGTGCACTCAATGAAGATAAGTCTGACTTCATATACAGTTGACAATGGTGGGTGAGACTACGACAGCCAGTAACAAATCTTAGTGCTGAATGAAAAACAGTGTCCAAGGACTGGAGGCATTTAGATGAAGCACTAAAATAAAGCACGCCTCCATAATCAATTACAGGCAAGATAGTTGCTGTCACCAATTTCTTTCTGACTTTAAGAGAGAAGCAGTTTTTATTTCTAAAAAAGAAACCAAGCTTTACCCTAAGCTTAGAGACCAAGTTGTTAATATGGTATATATATATATATATATATATATATATATATATATATATATATATATACATATATACATATATATATATATATATATATATATATATATATATATATATATATATATATATATATATATATATATATATATATATATATATATATATATAATAATGCTCATTGTCATTTCTGTATAATTTTTTATTTTTCGATAACTGCTTATTTGCTATCACTTTCACCATCATATTTGTACATGTCATATTTGCTGATGTTGCTCTATTGTTGTTGTTGTTGTTGTTGTTGTGTTTGCTGTTGTTGTTTTTGTCTCTCTGTCTTATCCCTCTCTTGTCCCAACAATTTCCCCCTCTGTCTTCCTTTTTTTCTCTTTCTATCTCCTCCTGCTCCGGCCCGGCTGCACCAAATGATAATATAAATACATTTAATAAAGTCAAATACAAATAAGGCAACAAGAGAAGTATCCTACACTTCTCTTTTGTAAAGTACATCTGAACAGCCGATATGGGCATCTACATCAACTATATGATTTGCCTGAGAAGCTGGGCAGGACAAAAACAATAAAAAAAATAATAAAAACAAAAAATAAAAAAAATATTTAAAAAATAAATACCATAAAATCTGCTTGTGACCTCGACTTATGATTTCAAAGCAAGTAATCAATCAATCTGGTAAAATAATCAAATGCATATGCAATTGTGTAACCATATCATGAGGGGATTATAGATTTATTTTCATATATATTAATTTTGAGGGCAGCCATAACTGAAATGTGGTCCATTTTAAAAAGTAGTTGGACACCCCTGATTACTACAACAAATAAAACATTTTTTAAACGTTATAACCAACATATTTTTTACTCAGCATGTATAATTTGACATTTTAAATAAATAAAAAAAAATATTACTTTTTTTTCTTTTTTTTTCATCAACAAGAGTACATTTGAAAATAAATGTATAATTGGGTGGTGTTTCAACACATTTGTAAAATTGTTCATATGCATTCTCTACAAACTTTTTTCCACATGTTGTTTTACCTCGCATTCCATTTTATTTCTAGATCAGTGATTCACAAACTTTTTTTTATTTTTTTTTACCAAGTACCACCTTAGAAAAAACTTGACTCTCCAGGTACCACCATAATGACCAACATTAAAACACAGTAGCACAGATGGCCTATGTATTTATTAAAAGGTTTTATTTTACAAGTATATTTAATACTTTTGGTCACTGTAACATTACACACAGGTTGACCCGTAACACTGTGTTTGAATAAAAGAAAAGAAAAGACTGTACTTTATTCAAGTTTTTCAGTGGCCTTATGATTAGAGTGTCTGCCCTGAGATCTGTAGGTTGTGAGTTCGAACCCCACCCGAGTCATACCAAAGACTATAAAAATGGGACACATTGCCTCCCTGCTTGGCACTCAGCATCAAGGGTTGGAATTGGGAGTTTTATCACCAAATGATTCCCGAGCGCAGCCACCGCTGCTGCTCACTGCTCCCCTCACCTCCCAGGGGGTGGAACAAGGGGATGGGTCAATTGCAGAGGGTAATTTCACCACACCTAGTGCGTGTGTGACTATCAGTGGTACTTTAACTTTAACTTTTTAGATAGAGCTCACGTACCACTAGTAGTACACATACCACAGTTTGAGAATCCCTATACAAAGCAGAAAAAAACGAACAAAAACAAAACAAAAAAACAGGCCACTCTTTGGATATGACTTCTCTAACTATACACCATCAACAAATTTGACTCAAGTAGAACATTTAACAACATCTGATAGCAGTGAAAGCTAGTTATGTTGACAAATCCAAAATGTTGTAAATACAGTAGAACCCGCCAATGTCTCATTTGTCGAATTGATCCACCATTTTCTTCGCATGACTAATCTGTGAAGACGATTGTGCAGCACAGTGCAGTCAAATCTTTCTGCCAGTCAGCCAGTTCGGGGGGCGCCTTAAATGGGTTCTACTGTAGTTACATTAATGATGTTTCTGATCAGTCACATGCACGTCTACATACTCTATATGTGCGGGGATCTAACATATTTGAGCTTTGAGTGCTCCAATTACGGTCAAAGCTTGCTGCCTCACTTGTAGCTTGCAGCATTGTTCTAAGCACTGTGTTGCAAATCACAGGCCGCAATCCAAACAATGTGAGGGACCCTTGTATCTGTGTATGGCATTTAGCTACAGGCGCCGCTTTGTTCGAGGTGAGTGCCGCAATGAAAACATTCAACCTAATTGGCCCTGACATCTCTATTTCACCTCATATTTGTGTTTATTGTTATTTCCCTCTCAACCATGAGCACCGGCGGGGGGGCTGAGAGGTGAGTCATTTTGACACTCTCTGCTTTGAGAGCCTCCATTATGTGTTTGTTTTGTTGATCTGCGCGTGTGTCGACTGAAGAGGCGCTCTAAACACTGAGCATCTTGTGGCCAGCAACATAAAAGTTGGTAACAAAAAACTATAAAATTTGCCACAAAACTGGAAATGTCAGCGTAAGTATCAGCGGATTGATGCTGGAGATATATTGCGTTATTACCAAAATGTGTTACGTTTGTATGTGGCGCTGTTGGAACCCCAAGATGCAGAGGCAGCAGGCAAGTGCACATAAGAAACAGAAACCGAGATGTGCAGCAGAGAAGTGCACATACAGGAAACAGGTGTATAAAGCACAAAATACGTTGAGGTAGAAAGCAAAATGACGACACAAAAGCTGTTACGAACGACGAGGGAAGGAGACGACACAACGAGGGATCAGTTTAATAGGTTTATTTAAACTGATGATGATGAGTTGGGGTGTGTATGTTACTGGGTGGTTAATAAAGGGTTTTACGATGGGGGCAGCTTGACACTGTAACTGACTTTCTGTCATGGTCAAATTAGCCGGTTTAGGACCCCAACGCAGAGCAGAAAAATAAATAAGAATAATAACAAAGAGCACTCAAAAAGGAGTGAGGAAAAAATAATTAAGGATGCACACTGACAAACGGGAAACGCACACAGAAGGTGTGGAGGATAATAATTAACACTTCAATCGCAACGCCAGGACTGAGCCACGGGGAACAAGAAGCGTGAGTGGAGCCAAAGCAAATGACATGTACACGACTGGAAAGGTGAAACATCAGGAATCTACTAGTGTCGAGTGAAGGGACTGGAGAGCTTAAGTAGTCAGGAAGAAATGACCCAGAAACCAGGCATTGCAACACAAAGCAGCCAGGCGGCAGCTGAGGTGCCAGATCATGACACAATCTTCTGTGTCTATTAATATAAATTATGTAGATAATTACATGTGACGTGCAGTCAGGGTAGGCAGGTGAGGCGGGGCCTCACGTGCCATCATGGAAAGAAAAAAAAAGTAAAAAGAAAAAAAAAATTAATTGTTATATGTATCCAGTGATTATACTATAAAGTTATTTTCCATTCAACTTCACCAGTTTTAGATTATTTTTATTCAAAATCACTGAATTTTCACATTTGCCGTTCAAATACTGAGAAGAGACTCACGGTGAGTCACCAGCCAGTTGAGGCACATCACTGAGTTGAGCCTCACCATGGATTGCGCAATGACTCGGCTAACTGCTGGCCTGCTGTGCAGTGAGACCGTATTGTTATATGAATTATATTATACATTTCCATAGTTTAGTTAGCTGAGGTATATAATGTACAGTGTATTTTGTCAACAACTGTATGTGTGTAACGTATTTCTTGTGCTGAGCAATCATAAAACGGCTGCAAAAGACGCACTGTGTGAGGCTCGCAGTAATCCCGCCTCCTGGTGGTAGAGGGCGGTAGTGATCCCAGAGATCATTCTTGCGACTACTCGGCTGCAGAAGAAGTGATAACAAGCAGCAACAGTTAGCAACGATCGTTTATTTTTTCCTCTTGCCTGGACTATTAACATGGAGGATTACATATCTAAAATAAAACAGTTTTCTAAACTGGACTTTCAATCAAAGCAGGAGGTAATAATTAAAGGATCATCTCCACCGAGACAGAGAGACTTTTAAAACTGAAGAAAGATAAGGAAGAATTCTCTAAACAAGTTATCGATGCTTTTGTTCAAAAGGAGCTGCGCATGGGCTTCATTTATAAGGTAAGACCATAATAACGTTTTTTTTTTAATTAAATGTGCTTTTTTGTATGCTACAGTTTGTATGTGTAAAGTTAAAGTTAAGTTAAAGTACCAATGATTGTCACACACACTAGGTGTGGTGAAATTTGTCCTCTGCATTTGACCCATCCCCTTGATCACCCCCTGGGAGGTGAGGGGAGCAGTGGGCAGCAGCGGCGCCGCGCCCGGGAATCATTTTTGGTGATTTAACCCCCAATTCCAACCCTTAATGCTGAGTGCCAAGCAGGGAAGAATGCTGGTATGAGCTTTTAAACATAACCCGTTAACTGCTGCCAATCAAATGGTGAATAAGATACTCTTTAGAGTTCATATGTTTGTAAATCAGACTGTGATGAAGTCAGTGCCTCACCAGCCATGAACCTCACCGCACGTCACTGATAATTACATATTATTATATAACATTAGTCCATCATATAAAACAGTTTTGAAATATTTGGTAGCTATGTCATGATGATCACGTCATTTAAACATGTCATCACATTTAACATGCAAAGTGTGGATGCTTTTTCTGTCGCATAATAAACATGTTTTATGCACTCTAAGTAGATTATTAGATCATTAATAACTAAGTACTATTCAGTTAATAAATCATTAATATAACAGTTTGCTCAAATTGTTTGGAAGATATGTTTTTACCATTTAGAGACTGGACAGTATTTGTCACTGCTAAGGCGCCAATGTAGTATATTTGCTCTCCTATTGGACTCCTCCTGTTGCTCACAAGGAGAAGAGAAATTATTTGAGGAAGCTATTGAGGAAGTGCTACAATCATGAATGTAAGGGGGGGCTATTTATACTTGAGCAAAATGTGAAGGCCAAGTTATTTGTCGGGGTTAAAGCAACATTACCATCGGAAAGAGCAACTGCCTGGAGAAGCTGTGAAATAATTTCCTGTCAAGGACATAAAACGCTTCTCAATTGAGGTAAACATTTGGAGTTTCAAAAGCAATTTATTTCCTAACAACCGCTGAAAGCAGACAACATATCTTATGTTCCCTTCCCTTGAATTTTCATTTTGCGCGGCCCCCTCCCCTCCTTCCTCACCTTCCCCACGTTTCACAAGTTAGCAGAGATCTGGAGAATGCTGGTGCCAAATTGCTTGGTTTCTGAGTGGATTTGGATTAAGGTCAATGCAATGAGTTATTTGGGGGGTGGGGTGGGTGTGGGGTAGGCCTTCATGAGTTTACACTGATTTTCTTCCCTCATTTTTCATATCAATAATGACTGCAGTGTGAAATGAAGGTCTGTTAACGCTACCGTTGAAGGATCCTCCTATGAGGTTGATGTCATATAGCTTGAAAAAGGGATTCTTAAATAATGTCTGGGGATACCTCGGGGTGCACAAAATATAGGTTTGGGCAGTGTTTCCTAACCATAGGGCCGGAGCCCATTGTTGGCCCACGAAACTAGAGGGCCGCCAAAATATATCTTTGTCATCTGTGGTCTGTATGGGCCGCAGCGGGACTCAGTTGTAATGCACTTTTCCACCACTTGTGGCAGTCATGACAATATCAAGCTTGGAGCTAAAGTCATAGAGAAGTTTCCTAAGTGCAAAAAATATGACTAAAGTGTATTTTCAATTGCACTTACATTTTATTGACAGTTTAGTTGAACAAACCTATAGTCTATTTATAGTAGTGCAATTAAATTTTTATATACAGTTATTATTGGGTCTATTTAGTTAGTACCTATTTTCCTAATCAGCCTGACCTAATCCTAAGGTTTATGTGTTAAATAAATAATGTCTTTAAAACATATATCATTTCACAGGGTTGAAAACTGTAGGTAAGTTAGAGATATTTTTTGAATATAATTACAATTAAGAGTAATATTGCTAACTGAGGGTTAATATTTAAGTGGGCTTCAGGCCCCTCTGGAGTGGAAAAGTTGGAACCCGAGGTCAAAAAGGTTGAAAACCCCTGGGTTAGGGGTCCCCCCTTTTTTTTGTATATATGTATACAGGTATGGCGTATTGATAACTTACATTGGGTTTAGTGAAATAGAACAGTCCAGCTGCTGGTCTAAATACAAAATAGCACAATGGACAATTAGTTATTTATATACTGTATTTACAAGCGGTAGAAAATTGATGGATGGATGTTTCACTTCATCAAGAAAGGCAAAGGCCAAATGTACTAAGCTTACTGTAGAGAATTATGACAACAGTAACATGGAATTTGGTTTTATTAAGTACGATGGCGGAAGGCCAACATGTGCCAAGTGTCTTTAGGTTCTTAGAATTTATGCATTAAGCCAAAGCTGTTCACTTTCCTAATTTTAATGAGAAGCAGTCAGTAATAATAATACTGTGTTATCATTATGTTAAAGTCCAACCAATTAAGTAGGCTTCAACCTGGAGGTTCATTTGGACTGTTCCAGTCTTGTTACTGTTTGTTTTCTGTTAGCTTTCGGGTTCATTGCTTTATCATTACAAGCTGTTCATGTCGATATTTATGAAACAGGTCTGAAGTATGCAGGTTGAAATGTTTGAAGAAGGCTTTCAAACGATTAAAGTATTTAATCACAATTAATCGTTTTCTGCCCATAGTTAACACAATTAACTGTAAATAATTGCAAATAGAAGTGTTTTTTAGGGCTGTCAAGTGAATACTTATTTTAAATCAGATTAATCCATACTTGCCAACCTTGAGACCTCCTGGATGAACTGAAATTCTTGTTTCCATTCGTTTCGGAACTTGCAAGCGTATTTCTTCATCTTGCTCGTCGACGGCGTCGCCATGTCTGTAACTTCCTTGTTCTTCTGCTTCGTCTCCTTGTTGTGTGCGCAGTTGTGCACTCTACTCTCTAAAAGCCGTAGATGTTATGACGTCATTGGGCAGGCAAGCTGTTTATATTGTGGGAAAGCGGACGTGAGAACAGGCCACTCAGGTCCGCATTGAGCTGGAGGGGGCGTGGCCTCCAGCTCCGGCTGAATACCGGGAGTTTGTCGGGAGAAAATTTCTGCCGGGAGGTTATCAAGAGAGGCGCTGAATACCGGGAGTCTCCCAGTAAAACCTGGAGGGTTGGCAAGTATGGATTAATCACAGTCATATATTGTGAATAATCATGAATAACCAAAGGTTATTATTTGCTTGCATGAATAACATTTGCTTAAGAAAATACCCCAATGTTTGTATAAAAATGCAATTTGGTAGTTTGAATGTCATAAAATAACGTTTTTTAAAATGTTTTACTCAACTGCAAATCATTGATTTGCTCAAAACTTGATGACACTAAGTATAGTAATAATTAAGTGCTCCTTTTGTAAGTATTTGCAATAATATAGCAAACGAGGTACATATGTACATTATTAGATAATGTAATAAAGACACCCAATAACTTAACACCATTTACATCTGCATTTACTCTTCCTCAGTTTAAACAGTTGTTTAAACAAATGTAAGCCATTTTTCATTTTGTTGGCGCAGTTGGACAGGATGTGAGAAAACGGCCTTGACGAGAAGCCAGTGTGTTAAAGAGAGACAAGCCTCTCGATTCTCCTGTTATGTTTTGTATTTTCTGCTGGGCTTTATCTAATTACAAAACCTTGATTACACAAACAAGCTTATTTACCTTTTCAGATTGACCTTTTAAAGGCCTACTGAAATGAATTTTTTTTATTTAAACGGGGATAGCAGATCTATTCTATGTGTCATACTTGATCATTTCGCGATATTGCCATATTTTTGCTGAAAGGATTTAGTATAGAACAACGACGATAAAGATTGCAACTTTTGGTATCTGATAAAAAAAAGGCTTGCACCTACCGGAAGTAGCGTGACGTAGTCAGTTGAACATATACGCAAAGTTCCCTATTGTTTACAATGATGGCCGCATGAAGTGAGAGAGATTCGGACCGAGAAAGCGACAATTTCCCCATTAATTTGAGCGAGGATGAAAGATTTGTGGATGAGTAAAGTGCAAGTGAAGGACTAGTGGGGAGTTGAAGCTATTCAGATAGGGAAGATGCTGTGAGAGCCGGGGGTGACCTGATATTCAGCTGGGAATGACTACAACAGTAAATAAACACAAGACATATATATACTCTATTAGCCACAACACAACCAGGCTTATATTTAACATGCCACAAATTAATCCTGCATAAAAACACCTGTGTGTTTGTTATGCTAGATCCTAGCTCCTCTGCTAGCTCCTAGCTCCATAGAACACGCCAATACAATTCAAACACCTGATCAACACACACAATCACTCAGCCCAAAAGACCGTTCACCTAACCCAAGGTTCATAAAGCTTATATATTTTTAAAAAGTTACGTACGTGACGCGCACGTACGGTACGGTACGTGTTATGCTAGCTCCTAGCTCCTCTGCTAGCTCCTAGCTCCATAGAACACGCCAATACAATTCAAACACCTGATCAACACACACAATCACTCAGCCCAAAAGACCGTTCACCTAACCCAAGGTTCATAAAGCTTATATATTTTTAAAAAGTTACGTACGTGACGCGCACGTACGGTACGGTACGTGTTATGCTAGCTCCTAGCTCCTATGCTAGCTCCTAGCTCCATAGAACACGCCAATACAATTCAAACACCTGATCAACACACACAATCACTCAGCCCAAAAGACCGTTCACCTAACCCAAGGTTCATAAAGCTTATATATTTTAAAAAAGTTACGTACATACGCAAAAAAAAGTTGCGCACATACGGTCAAATGTTTAGAAGCCAAAGCTGCATACTCACAGTAGCACGTCTGCGTCTTTGTCATCCAAATCAAAGTAATCCTGGTAAGAGTCTGTGTTGTCCCAGTTCTCTACAGGCGTCTGTGTATCGAAGTCAAAAGTCCTCCTGGTTAGAGTCTCTGTTATCCGAGTTCTTCCATCTTGACTGCATCTTTCGGGAATGTAAACAAAGAAGCGCCGGCTGTGTACTGTTGTGGCTGACTACGTTCGAAAAATACATCCATTTCGCACCGACAACTTTCTTCTTTGCTTGCCCAGCTTCCTTCTCCATAATGCAATGAACATGATTGAAACAGATTCACGAACACAGATGTCCAGAATACTGTGGAATTATGAAATGAAAACAGAGCTTTTTCGTATTGGCTTCAATGTGGAAGGCATACCCGTGTTCGCCGGGCTACGTCACGCGCATACGTCATCCTCAGAGGCGTTTCGAACCGGAAGTTTAGCGGCAAATTTAAAATGTCACTTTATAAGTTAACCCGGCCGTATTGGCATGTGTTATAATGTTAAGATTTCATCATTGATATATAAACTATCAGACTGCGTGGTTGGTAGTAGTGGGTTTCAGTAGGCCTTTAAGCGCTGATGTCTTTTTTATTTTTTTTATAATTTAGCGACATGAACGACATCTTGCAGCACTTGGTCTTCACACATGTTAAGTGTCCTACATTCGGTGGCTGTCCATTTAGAAAAGGCATTGTTTAACGCTAAAGTTAAGCATGATAAAAAGAAAGTGGACTGTTACAAAATCATGCTGATTGTCAAAGATGTGAGATAATGTAACATGTGATTGTTGAACCTGAAAGAAAGCTTTTGTTACTCTGGAAATGTATTGTGTTGTTCAAGGTACTATTGGTGGGATATACATGATTTCAGCCTTTCAAAAGCTCTTCTTGGACCACCAATTTTTGACCTCGGTATTTGTTAAATCCCAGTTACGGCCCTGTATGTACTAATATATTCTCTATATGAAAAAACACACATAATTTAAAAAAAAAACACCAGCAGACACAAAAACTTATCAGTTCAATTTGTTTTAATAAGCCCCTTGAGTCATCCAGCAGCTATAAAATTATAAAATGATATTGCTGACCAGACTTTATGTCTCATGTTTTATTCATTACAGTCCATATATGTTGACAAGCACACATAGAATGGAGCTGCTGCGCAATCGGCTTCTTTTTCACAGCAGTGTGCCTAACTGTGCCAGTTTGCACATGCTTTTCAGACATGCTAAATAAAACCAAAAAATAGCGTTCACAGTTTAGTTTCTCTTTCATAAATCAAACTACGTGTGTAGAATAATTGTATTTGCATTCTCTTCTCCCAGTATTGGTTTTCTGGTAATCAACATATATTCTGCATTAGGACAGACACACTAAATGGATTGCGCTCCTTATCCTGCTCACTAAAGAGACGCAATCCTCTCACGTTTAGTAGATCAGCTTTGCGTTTGCAACCATGTTTGAATGTGTTTTAGTACACGCAAACCTTTACTAAATCAGGCCCTTAGTGTAAAAAAATTACTAAGTACCTACTGGAGCAGTCACGCTTTGCTTAAATGTGGGGACAGAAAAGCAAGCCCAAATAAACTACCACACGTTCGAAAACAAACAACAACCCGACAACCAACTAGTCAAGTCCTCGTCTACCGTGTATTTATTATTACTAGAAAGTGCATGTTTAAAGTGACATCCACTTGCATGCTTTTGCAAAAACAGCTCTGTGGTTCTGTCACAATTAGTGTTGTCCCGATACCAATATTTTGGTACTGGTACCGGTACTAAAATTATTTCGATACTTCTCGGTACTTTGATACTTTTCTAAATAAAGGGGACCACAAAAAATTGCATTAACAAAAAAATCTTACAGTACATTGAACATATGTTTCTTATTGCAAGTTTGTCCTTAAATAAAATACTGAACATACAAGACAAATTGTCTTTTAGTAGTAAGTAAGCAAACAAAGGCTCCTAATTTAGTATGTTGACATATGCAGTAACATATTGTGTCATTTATCATTCTATTATTTTGTCAAAAATATTAAGAACAAGTGATAGAAAATGAATTATTAATCTACTTGTACATTTACTGTTAATATCTGCTTACGTTCTCTTTTAACATGTTCTATTTACACTTCTGTTAAAATGTAATAATCACTTATTCTTTTGTTGTTTGATACTTTACATTAGTTTTGGATGATACCACAAATTTGAGTATCAATCTGATACCAAGTAGTTACAGGATCATACATTGGTCATATTCAAAGTCCTCATGTGTCCAGCGACATATTTCCTGAGTTTATAAACATAATATAAATACAAAAAAAACGAAAGAAGATGTTGTGATGCCAAAAAATATCTAGGTAATCATAGTAGTATCGACTAGATACGGTCCTGTACTTGGTATCATTACAGTGGATGTTAGGTGTAGATCCACAAATGGTGTTTGTTTACATTTTGACGCCGGTGAGCTACGGTGTGTAGTGAAGCATGTTTAGCTATTCCTCATCCTGCAGGGATGATACTTGTAAGAAACATACTTTATTTGTCGCCATGGAGTTGAAGATTAGTGATTTAGAAGTAGCTAAAACACTGCAGACTGGGGCTGGACTTTAGCCGCTAGCTAGCTAGCCATGTCTTAAAGCACTTCTTCCTGAGGGTGTTTCAGTGATACAACTTCACCTTTATCGTTAGTTTTTAAGCCAAAATGCGTCCGTTCTCCCTTTTCTGTCTACACACATTGTCTGTTTGTAAGTACTCCGTGATTGTGTGCCGCCGAACATGCTCGTCTGCTCGTAAACCAGCAATGACACGACGACGGGGAACGGGGGGTGGCGGACCAGTACTTTTCAGAGGCGGTATAGTACCGAAAATGATTCATTAGTATCACGGTACTATACTAATACCGGTATACCGTACAACCCTCGTCACAATAAACACAAACTCCAACAGGAAAGGAACTACTATAGTAAATGTGCAAGCGATGGCTATTTTTGATTATTTCGACAACAGCTTATGTCGATGTAAGTCAGCCAATTTGAGGGATGCCAACTCAAACGGGTTCCACTGTATTCTTTAGAAAACGTGTTCTCAAACAATTTGGTTGTCAAACTATTCTGATTAGTATACGTATTGGTCTTATTGGCACATCAGAACACACAATCTCTCCCAAGCTACTTATCTCATTCCATGATTTTTATGGTGATATCTGTTTATTTATGAATGTACTGCAATAAAGCTTCATTCGTGGTCCAATTTCTCTCTGCTGACTTCCCTTTTCGCCACCTTGTAGTTGCTTAAAAATACCACTTTAACACATTAGACTTCCCATTTCATCCAGATAATTGCACAATTATTCTGCTTCGCTCCAAAAAAAATCCATCCAGTGGTAATTGGTGTGTTGGGCAGGGAAGTGGGGCGGTGTGAAGTTACCCAGAATCCTCTGCAATGAGGGTCTGGGGGAACGAATGCAGATAAGTCAAGCAGGGAAGAAAAAAAGGATTCTTATTCGATTTTAATCTCGCCACTTTGCGAGCAATTTAATAGCCTTCATCGGACGCCTGGCTTGCAGCTCGGCTGCTAACCTGTTATCAATATGGGAAAATGTCCGCTTTAAATGTCAGAGTAAGCACAGAACAGCGAGACAGTAACAGGTGCTCAGCCCAGGGTGAGCTGCGGTAATGCCCCCCCCCCCCCCCCCCCCACACACACACATTATTGGTCTCTCATAGAGATGCTACTACATGTTGCCGCTCGGGACACTGTTTACCCAATTATGGGCGGAAAGAGACACATGCAAAGGCACACAATGGCCGTCAGAAAAGGGTCCTTTAAATAACCTCAATAAAAGTAATGCAATTTGTGAGAGTCGGTACAGAAGAAAAAGTATTGATGTGGAAGGGCCTCTCAAAATAAAAAAAAACATGCAGGAATCAAGTCTGGAATCAAGCTCTTTTCAGCCGGCACTCCGACTGCTGGGAACATCCTGATTACCATACACACTCGCTCCTTTAAATGTGCTGACATGGGCTTTAAACAAGATTCAACACTTTTAAACCCCAGCAGACTTAATTAAGGGTGGGACCTAACGCATGCAGAGATGAGCAAAGGAGAAGGGGAGAGAAGTGTGTGTGTGTGTAATGTTGCTATACAGAGTGCTAAGAGAGGGTTTATGATCTTATTCCTACCCATGAGCACACCGCCGCACTGGGCTAACCAGAGTGCCTTACTGGCCACACAAACGGGTAATAACAGTAACAAAACAGCTATAAGTTCGAATTGGTACGCAATCACATTGTGTACCAGGTGGACACAATCGGCAATTGACATCATATAACAGGGCTATTCAACTGGCGGCCAGCAGGCAAAATCTGCGAGGTCAGTTCAAAACTTGGGAGACAAACATTTTTGCAGCAAATTCCTGAAAACACTAGAGTGCTCCTGTTGTATAGCTTGGACCTCTTTGCAGTGACATTTTAACATAGAACACAGGGATCCAAATCAGAATCATAATCAGAATCAGACTACTTTTTATTGCCATTGTTTGAGAACGGGTTCACAAACTAGGAATTTTACTTGATGCAATCGTGCAACATAAAACCTTGTTATTTATATAACTGAGGTGTTCCTCAAGGCTTCCCTTTGAGTCCTCTCTTTTTTGGCAGTTACACATGTTTTACGTAATGTGATTTATGTAACTAAATGGTAAATGGGTTGTTCTTGTATAGCGCTTTTCTACCTTTTTAAGGAACTCAAAGCGCTTTGACACTATTTCCACATTCACCCATTCACACACACACACATTCACACACACTGATGGCGGGAGCTGCCATGCACGGCGCTAACCAGGCCCATCAGGAGCAAGGGTGAAGTGTCTTGCTCAAGGACACAACGGACGTAACTAGGATGGTAGAAGGTGGGGATTGAACCTGTAACCCTCAGATTGCTGGCACAGCCACTCTCCCAACTTTGCCACGCCGTCCCCTAAGGTATTGCTGTAGCTTGTTTATGTCAGATGCAGTCATTTGTTCAACATCTTTAGTTATACTAGTAGTGTTCCTCAACTTTCCATTTTAGGTAATTTCTTTTTCAACATTTGGGTTATTCAACTGGTGACAAGAGAGTTCAGGTTAAAACGACTCACATTTCTGTAGCAGATTCTTAAAAACACTGTCATGTGCTGTCGTAGAGATGATCTTTGAACAGCTTTTTTGTAGAAGTTCCTTAAAAATAGCATAGCGCTCCTAAACGTCTGACACATTTGGCTGTGTGGCAGACACTAGGCCTCAGGTCTCTCACCCAGTAGGGGCTAGGGTTGTTAACGATAAACCAATGCAACCACATAGCGGGTTTGAGAAGTGGCTGGTCCGGGTACACAGGTTACAGCCGCCTCAATCATTACAGCCGCCTCAATCGATAAGATTGAACTCTGAATCCTTAGGTTAATCGACTTCAGTCACATAAATCGGTTGTTGCGCCACACTAGAAATCAGTTGACCATTATTTTCTTTAAAACAACAGGACAGCCAACGTTGTCTGCGAAAAGAGTCACAGTTGTTACGTTATTTATGTAACTGGAGACAAGAATATATACATGGACCTGGTGTTGCGCGAGAAAAGCAATTCGTAGACAGTTTATCTTTAAAACCACACAAGAGTCTCAGCTGCCCGTCAAATAATTACCCACAAGATACGTCTCCATGCTCTGCCATCCGTCAATATTGTAACATCCCAAGGAATGGCGGGCGGCTCTGACCGATTCCCAGTTTCTTTCTTTATTTCACAAAATGCAACGTTCTGGTACAACGGGCTCAATATCCGTGTTCCGCTCTCTTTTCTGGCACCATTCAAACGACCTTTAACCTCCACAAAACACGTCACTTCCCATCCTTGTCCTGAAGGTCCCGGCCCCAATCAAGCCATTGGCTAGAAGCTGTAGGCGTCTGTGACGACACTGACTTGACTTGAATCTAGGAAAATAAATATATTTGACATGTGTTTGCCTTTTTACTTTATAAAATATCATTGGGGATAAATATTGTTTTAAGAGTTACAACATACTGGAAGCATGTCATTTTTATTGAATGTGCTTTTTTTATGTTTGAAGATGAATGTGCCTATGGCTGTTCTCATTCATCAAATTATTGGTATTCTCATGGCATTCAACTGATCAGTCGTCTTAGAAGACGTTTGGCCTCTCATCCGAGTAGTTTTCATCAGTTCATGGTCATAGATTTAGCTTGGACAGATCTAGTCTGAGCGCTTGGTTCCAAGGTTCTAACTATTTATCCTCTAACATTAGGGGGAATGTATGCACAGGAAGGAATGCTTTTGTTTCTTTGTGGTGTAAAATATAATGTGTCCATCAACAAATAATAACCATACGCTTGAACCGTTCATACACTCAATCGAATCGCATCGAATCGTTCGGTTCATAAATTGTTCTGTTTGTGAATCGTTTATGAATCGCATCATAACCCATGTATCGGGATGCGAATGGAATCGTCCATCACAAGGAGATTTACATTATACATTGAGGCACTCCCTTTTTAAGCATGTCAGCATCTCACCTGTTTTAAAGCATCATCCGCATTCTTCCAACTGCGAGAATACAATACATGAGTTTGAACGACAATTACAAAAAGGGAAAACACATTTATGGTTTTCACCTGTAAGTGAACACTTGAGTTAAGAAACATATTTTAAGTGCACATTTGACATCGAAAAGTAGTATCTTTTGTTGTACATCTACAATTTTGATTATATGATCAAACTGAATTATTATTAATGTTAATTACACAAGTTGAACATTAGTATTGAGATATTGCCTGACCCGCCTATATAGGGTGTTTTTTGTTTTGTTCGGTGAGATCGTTGTGGAGAAGATCCACCATAATTTCCCTCAAAGAAGTCAGAATTCGAACATTCCCAAGAGGAACTGTGTGGTGAGCCACTTGAACCATTCCGCCGTGTGAGAAACGACTTCCTGCTCCAGTCTTTCATGGACTGTGCGGTAGGACAAATTAAATGACCACAGATCGGATACATAAATGGCCCCAAAAACCAAATTGGGACTGAGTTTATTTTTCCTACTTCTTTTCTCTATAAAAGTTACAAATAAGGCGTAAATGTAAATGCAGGGGTCTTCAACGTTTTCCAGGCCAAGGACCCCCAAACTGATGGAAATATGGAGCGGGGACCCCCTACTTTTATATCATGCACGCAAATTGTGTTTTAAATTAAAACTGGTTCTAAGGTGTTTTGTTGTTGTGTGATACTAAGATATTCAAAGAATACAGTATAGTGCCGCTATTAGCGAGCTGGCAACTTAAGCGTGTCAAGAACCCCATGTTGAAGACCGCTGTTCTTATACACGTTGCGAAACAAAAACACAAGTTACTGTGTCGTCATTATTGATGTATAGCAGGGGTGCCCACACTTTTTCTGCAGGCAAGCTTCTTTTCAATTGACCAAGTGGAGGGGATCTAGCTCATTCATATACAGTGTATATAATTTATATTTATTTATGAAAGAGAGGTTTTTGTTAACAAGTTAAAGGTGTTTAATGATAATACAGGCATGTTTAACACATATAGATTCCTTTCTTTCATGAAGACAAGAATATAAATTGGTGTATTACCTGATTCTGATGACTTGCATTGATTGGAATCAGACAGTAGTGCTGATAACTGTCACGTGAGGGTTGCAACTTACTGCGGGGTCGTTCCTCCCAGATGCAGACGGACAACTCCGGATGACAGCGTGAGGTAGGAGATGGTTTATTTTCAATGGATCAGTCAAAAAAACAAGAATAAACAGAAAAGCGGGCCAATAGCATGGGAAGCTATGGCGAAGCTTAGCGCAGGATTAAGAATCAAGAATCACAGGAATAACCAAACGTAACTTGTTGCGTGGAGCAAACAATAAAGCCAGACCGAGTGTGACGAGCAACGCAAATAAATAGCTCTCTGATTAGTGGTCGACAGCAGGTGAGCGTGCCGACCACTAACCAGAGGCAGGTGAACACAATTAATCCTCATGGAAACCAAAACAAACCCAGAGGTGCACAAAACTGGAATTAAGGGAGTCCAAAACTAACAGAACAAAACATGATCCGGCCATAGATCATGACAATAACGTCCACATTTTTTAAGGGAGGAGAAAAAAAGTCCTCCTTTCTGTCCAACACCACATGAAAGTGGTTGGTTTTTGCCATCTTATTTGTCCAGCTTCCACACTCCTTTTTATACACTTTACAAGAAATACATTGGTGGCAAACGCCGTAGCTTGTTAGCTTGTGCACGCCAGCTTTCTGACACTCTTGTTTTGTTAGTGCAGGCAGGATGAAGCAGCGCTTTTATTGTGAAGACAGGAACTGTGCAGTCGGTCTTTGGAGTTTTGACGCGAGAGTCTGTTAAAATAAAAAGTGTTTCTCGCCCTCCTTGTAACAAGAGGAGCTACTGTTAAGATATGCGTTCCCGAGGAACTATTGTTTGTGTGGCAATGGGGACATTATTCAGTGATGCACCGGAAAATGGAGTAGAGCTTGTGATGTACTGTTGTGAACGTGTCTGCCGAGGTTGAACAATAAATCACGGCCCAGTTTGGTCTAAATAATACATTCTGTAGTCCATGTGTGACAGTGCAGAGTTTTTCAAACTTTTTTGAGCCAAGGCACATTTGTTTTCATTGAAAAAATCAGGAGGCACACCACCAACAGAAAACATTAAAAAATGAAACTCAGCAGTCGATATTGACAACAAAAAGTTGTTCTGATGGCGGGAGCTGCCATGCAAGACGCTAACCACGACCCATCAGGAGCAAGGGTGAAATGTCTTGCTCAAGGACACAACGGACGTGACTACGGTGGTAGAAGCTGGGGATCGAACCAAGAACCCTCCGGTTGCTGGCGCGGCCACTCTCCCAACAGCGCCACGCCATCTCGTGTGCTCTATTATTATATTTTCTGATATACGGCAGTGACGTGCGGTGAGATTCATGGCTGGTGAGGCACTGACTTCATCACAGTCAGATTTACAAACATATGAACCCTAAAGAGTATCTTGTTCACCATTTGATTGGCAGCAGTTAACGGGTTATGTTTAAAAGCTCATACCAGCATTCTTCCCTGCTTGGCACTCAGCATCAAGGGTTGGAATTGGGGGTTAAATCACCAAAAATGATTCCCGGGCGCGGCACCGCTGCTGCCCACTGCTCCCCTCACCTCCCAGGGGGTGAACAAGGGGATGGGTCAAATGCAGAGGACAAATTTCATTACACCTAGTGTGTGTGTGACAATCATTGGTACTTTAACTTAACTTTACACATACAAACTGTAGCACACAAAAAAGCACATTTAATAAAAAAAATGTTATTATGGTCTTACCTTTACTTATAAATGAAGTCCATGCGCCGCTGTTGTGCTGGATTAATGCACCCCAGCCGTAGAATGCACCCCCTGACGGGAGTGTTGTATCAACTAAAGCCCATACTTAAACTTTCCACGTGCAAGATTGAATCTATTTAAAAAAGTTATTTAATAAGAAGCCAAAAAGTGCAAAAACAATAATGTTTGTGGTGGACGAGTTGTGAATGAATGAAATATGAAATCCGTGCTGCAGTCTGCAGGTGTACCTAATGTTGTGGCCATGCAGTCATTCACAACTTCCCCAACACGAACATTAAACATAAAGTTTAAGTGTGGGCTTTAGTTGATATAACACTCCCGTCAGGGGGTGCATTCTACGGCGGGGTGCATTCTCTACCACCAGGAGGCGGGATTACTGCGAGCCTCAGCCAGTGCGTCTTTTGCAGCCGTTTTATGATTGCTCAGCACAAGAAATACTTACACACATACAGTTGTTGACAAAATAAACTGTACATTATATACCTCAGCTAACTAAACTATGGAAATGTATAATATAGTTCAGGGGTAGGGAACCTATGGCTCTAGAGCCAGATGTGGCTCTTTTGATGACTGCATCTGGCTCTCAGATAAATCTTAGCTGACACTACTTAACATGATAAGTAATGAATATATCCGTTGGTAATCACAGTGCTGAAAATAACCACGTATCAACCAGACTACAAAGCCATCAGCAAAACCATGCAGCACCAGAAGTCGCATTAATGGTAAGATAAGAGACTTATTATACTCTAAAAATGTTGTTCTTACTTAAAAATGCAAGCATTTAGTTGTATTCATTTAAAAAAAATATTATACGGCTCTCACGGAAATACTTTTTAAAATATTTGGCTTTCATGGCTCTCTCAGCCAAAAAGGTTCCCGACCCCTGATATAGTTCATATAGCAATACGGTCTCACTGCACAGCAGGCCAGCAGTTAGCCGAGTCCGCAATCCACGTTGAGGCACAGCGCAGTGACGTGCCTCAACTGGCTGCTGATCACAGCAATTCTCTTCTCAGTATTTGAACGGAAAATGTGAAAATTCAGCGATTTTGAATAAAAATAATCTAAAACTGGTGAAGTTAAATAGAAAATAACTTTATAGTATAATCACTGGATACATATTACAATTTAATAAATTTTTTTTTTTTTACATTTTTTTTCTTTCCATGATGGCACGTTAGGCCCCGCCTCACCTGCCTCCACTGACTGCACGTCACTGATATACAGGTTACATATAATTTTTCGTAGTTATTTTCCTGCTAGTTCATGTCCTCGGTCCGTGCAGGCTTGAGCTGATGTGAACCATTATTGTGATTCAGACCAAATAAGGTACACTATAAGACCAATCGGTTGTTTAAACCGAACTAAAGCTGAGACGTGTGAACACAAAAGTGGTGATATTTCCCTCCTGATGTATTGCACAATGCACCACTGGGGTGGTGGTGGGGGTGTCCATGCTGCATGCTGCTTAAGTAGCCCTGTCTCATTTCCATACCGTTTTAACATGTTTCCAAAAGATATGCATAATTACAGGGTTTGTACATAATTGCTCCAACACATTGTCGAGAAAAAGCCCGGCTTGTGTATTTTTTTTGGGGGGGGGGGGGCTGGTAGAAAAACAAACCGGTCTCTGGTCTGAACAATTAAAACAATGCAGCTTTCTTGAAAAGAGTCCCGCTCTCATTATTTCCGTTCCTTCCCACCTGTCAGAAGGTTTACCAAGGCCTTGACATCCTGGCATTGAAACATTCTTTTTTTTTTTTTTTTTTGGTCTATTTTCCCTTCCACACGCACTCTCGCCAAAACACGTGGGCAAAATGAAATGTAAATAAGGTGCCGTCTGTGGCTGTTTTTTCTTTGTCTAGTGCCGCAAAAAAAAAAATGAAGCGGAATCAAAGGAACTCACAATGAAGGAAGTTCTGCTGCTCGTAAAAGTGAGCAAACAGGTGCACACATTCATTCAACCTGCTAACGTACAGGTTCTCAGCTTTAAACGGAGAATGTTTAAAAGGCAAACTTCTTTTTAGTGAAATTAAGCAGCACCGCTTGGTCTAATCCCCTTCCTGACTTGCTTTCAAGCTCTGACATTACACATATGGCACTAAAGGAAGTGTCACGCTGGTGAGTGTTGTTTTCTTCTGAGTGCTCCAGCTCACTAATAACCCCCAGATAGTGTATCTGACTGTTGCTCCTGCCCTAATGGGTGAAAAGTCTTCATCCTTTCAATCTCTGTCACGGTGGAGAAACAGCTATTACCCAAATGCTTCGGCTGCACACCATTTGTGAAAGTCGTTTCTAATGCTGATGAAAGCGCTCTTTTCCGCGAGGAAGCATTTCCGTCAATGTTGTTTTTGTCAAAGACCAGCTCGGACAATCTAGAGGGGTTTTTCAACGTTTTTCCAGGCCATGGACTAGAGGGGTGTCCTGGTCAAATGTTGATATGATCAGGTTTGTGAACCCAGGACGCAGAGTTGTACCGCGGGTAAAAACATACAGTGCATTTAGAATGTATTCCATTTGGAAAAAGACTGTAACATAAGAAAATGTGGAAAAAGTGTGAATACTTTTCGGATGCACTGTATTTAAAGGGAGCAAATGAGAAGTTATGCAGGTAGGAAGTGGGGCTGGGCGATATATCGAGTTTGTAAGATATATCGATATATTTTTAAACAAAGTATGAATTAAGGAGGAGTATATTTATAGCTAGAATTCACTGAAATTCAAGTATTTCTTATATATGTGTATATATATATATATATATATATATATATATATATATATATATATATATATATATATATATATATATATATATATATATATATATATATATAAATAAAATAAATACTTGACTTTCAGTGAATTTTAGCTATATATATATATATATATATATATATATATACACATATATATACACATATATATATACACACACATATATATATATATATATATATATATATATATATATATATATATATATATATATATATATATATATATATATATATATAAATAAAATACATTCTTGAATTTCAGTGTTCATTTATTTACACATATACACACATAACACTCCTCTCTACTCATTGTTGTATTTGAAAGTGCAATACTTTGCAGCCAGTAGCACAGCCTTTGAAGGAGCATAGGTATGGGCAGTGTAATATTCTGGGTTGGAGTCAATAACCAGGCGAGGTGACGAAGTTTTGTCTCTTTACTTCATACTTCAGAACCGACTCCCACACTCGCCGTCAGGGTGCGCAATACAACGTAAACCGTTTGCCCAACCAAAAAGTAACCACAGAACACTATGCAGTATAGTGTTCTGTGGTTACTTTTTGGTTGGCCAAGTGGACGTGACGACAGGCTGTCCTCACTCAGGTCCGCATGGACCTGGAGGGGGCGTGCCTTAAGTCCGGCTGGAAATCGAGAGAAATTCGGGAGAATGGTTGTCCCGGGAGATTTTCGGGAGAGGCACTGAAATTTGGGAGTCTCCCGGAAAATTCGTGAGGGTTGGCAAGTATGCAACAGAGGAACAGGGCAGGCATAATGGGCAACCTGATCGGCAATCAGGGACAGGTGCGTCATGATTGCCGATCAGGGACAGGTGAGGGAGGCAGCCCTAAGTCCAGAGTTGAAGTGGCAGCAAATGAATGCACAGAAGTAGTGGAGACAAGAAAACAAGAGCGCTGGAAGCACAGGAAAATAAACACAATTCCAAATCTTTCATGGAGAGTAATGACTGATATGAAAAAAAACAAAAAACAAGTATCGGGTGATCTCGTCTTGCATCTAAAATTTCCTATATAAGTCCCGCAGCGTGTTTACTCGTGCAAAGCTGGGCAGCCATTTAACATCTAAACGTCCTCCAATAAGCACACGACCTTGGCCTTTTCTCGTATTTTAGTTAAGTAATTTACAAACAGCACACAGGCTAGAAACACATAAAAGGTGTCCCTAATTTAACAATATTGCATGCAGTCTAAACACAACATTTGTCAATGTCAAATAGTTATAATTGCATATTTCTTACACATACAAAGTCCCCAAAGCAGAAGCTTATTAGAGTTGTTAGTATAACAAACGTCTCCGCATCTTTAAATTTACTTCGTCATTTAATTGGTTATTGTGACCACTATGTGTTGCCAAAAAACTAATTAACGCTCCACTTCAAAAGCATACATTTGTCATGGTTAGTGTTTATCATACTTACCACTTACTTGTTCTCTGACTAATTTCACTTGATCAAGCCTCTACATTTGTGGAGAATATTTTGGGGGTGGAGAGGTTGGGAATATCAAAATATATATTTAAAAAAAATTCTAACTAACTCTGACCAAAAACTTAACGGTCCCCCTACTGTACCTGCACCTGATTCAGCGTTCTGATTTCTCTGATTTAAATGGTAAGTTATGAGTTTTTAAATGTTTTAATGGCGCTATCTGCAGGGGGGGGGGGGGGGGGGGGGGGGGGAGGGAAGGAAGAGTGCTATATGGTTATGGCAGGGCAGAGGGAGCTGTCTCACAGGTCAATTCACTCAACATTTTTCAGCAGGAAGATGCTTTGACAAGACGCCATGTTGTGTAACTATTACACAATCCAATGGTACCCCAACTCAACGGTTGCTGTCGAGACCTGTGCAGTAACCGTGGACATACTTTGGTTTGGACTACAAATAATCAATGGAAAATATCAATCAATCAAAGATTATCTATATAACCCCCAATCTCAATGTCTCAAAGGGCTGCACAAACCACAACGACATCCTCTGATCTGACCGGTGTGACTGGTGCAATGGATGCCGAGTGGATACGGTTAATAATATGAGAGTCCAGACCATAGTGAGGCCAGCAGGGGATCGTCTTGCATGTAGACAAGTCAGCAGCGCAGAGACGTCATCAACCAAAGCTTCAACGGCTTATTTCGAACAAAGCAACTTATTTTGAACAATGCTTTCATGGTTTGAATTATAATTGTTGGCATTTATGGGGATCCCAACTACACAAAACCAGGTGTCAACATGCAAGAAAATTGGTTTTGCATAATATGACCCCTTTCAGACTGAATTTTGCTTCCGCGGAGTCACGATACCGTCCTCTGTGGATACTTTAATTTTTGTGCACAATAAGTGCAATTCTCTAATACAACCCTAGGGGCAGTGTTTAGCTAAAGGTCCATTCAATGAGGAACCATAACATTCATCAACTATTTATTAGCTTGTTAGCTTCCTTCGTCGGGGCATGGTAATTAAAGACAGACGAGGAGTGTTATTGGACCTGGAACTAATCAATGTGTGTGTAATCAACAGTCACTTTAAATGCAAATGTAGCTCTAAAATCAGAGGAGAAAGTGGGCTCAATGCCCTTTGAACTAGTTACATATTTTAATTTAAAAAATCAGGCCATGACGTCATGTACAAAGTTCTAGCGACATTTAGAACAGCAGCTTAGTTTTGGGGTAGAAGTGTCTGCTTCATCTACTTCAAGGGTGCCCAAAAAAGCTCCTTTATATTGTCCTTTAGCATATTGTAAAAAAAAAAAGCATTGAAAAGAACACAACCGGCTGGCTTATGTTACCATTATTGGTTTAAAGGCCTTCTGAAACCCACTACTACCGACCACGCAGTCTGATAGTTTATATATCATTGATGAAATCTTAACATTGCAACACATGCCAATACGGCCGGGTTAACTTATAAAGTGCAATTTTAAATTTCCCGCTAAACTTCCGGTTGAAAACGTCTATGTATGATGACGTATGCGCGTGACGTCAATCGTTGAAACGGAAGCATTGGCACACCATTGAATCCAATACAAAAAAGCTCTGTTTTCATCTCAAAATTCCACAGTATTCTGGACATCTGTGTTGGTGAATCTTTTGCAATTTGTTTAATGAACAATGAAGACTGCAAAGAAGAAAGTTGTAGGTGGGATCGGTGTATTAGCGGCTGGCTGTAGCAACACAACCAGGAGGACTTTGACTTGGATAGCAGACGCGCTATCCGACGCTAGCCGCCGACGCTAGCCGCCGATGCTAGCCGCCGACGCTAGCCGCCGACCGCACGGATGATCGGGTGAAGTCCTTCGTCCTTCCGTCGATCGCTGGAACGTAGGTGTTGATGAGCAGATGAGGGCTGGCTGGCGTAGGTGGAGCGCTAATGTTTTTATCATAGCTCAGTGAGGTCCTGTTGCTAAGTTAGCTTCAATGGCGTCATTAGCAACAGCATTGTTAAGCTTCGCCATGCTGGAAAGCATTAACCGTGTATTTACATGTCCATGGTTTAATAGTATTGTTGATTTTCTGTCTATGCTTCCAGTCAGGGGTTTATTTCTTCTGTTTCTATCTGCATTTAAGCACGATGCTATCACGTTAGCTCCGTAGCTAAAGAGCTTCGCCGATGTATTGTCGTGGAGATAAAAGTCACTGTGAATGTCCATTTCGCGTTCTCGACTCTCATTTTCAAGAGGATATAGTATCCGAGGTGGTTTAAAATACAAATCCGTGATCCACAATAGAAAAAGGAGAGAGTGTGGAATCCAATGAGCCAGCTTGTATCTAAGTTACGGTCAGAGCGAAAAAAGATGCGTCCTGCACTGCACACTAGTCCTTCACTCTCACGTTCGTCATCCACGAATCTTTCCGAATCGCTCTAGCTGCTGGTGTAAACAATGGGAAAATGTGAGGAGTCCTTCCTCCTGTGACGTCACGCTACTTCCGGTACAGGCAAGGCTTTTTTTATTAGCGACCAAAAGTTGCGAACTTTATCGTCGATGTTCTTTACTAAATCCTTTCAGCAAAAATGTGGCAATATCGCGAAATGATCAAGTATGACACATAGAATGGATCTGCTATCCCCGTTTAAATAAAACAAATTCATTTCAGTAGGCCTTTAACAGAACATATGTAGTTTTTAAACATCTATATATCTAACAATTGCTAATTATACTGAATAAAAATTGCTTGTCAGGCCGAGAAAACTAATTTATAATTTGATCATCAAGAATAACGATGTCACACATTACATTAACACATTAAATAGGCTGTAGAATCTATAGTGTACAAGCTAGAAATTCATGGCACAAAAATGTCTCTGCAAACATAATTTTGTCGACACTGTGAAGAACGAGAAGCGGCACTAGACCCAGAGGACTCATGTTAGAAAATGTAGTGCACTTTTTATTTAAAAGGGCCGTATTTTGCAAAATAAAATGTTTCCTACCTATAGGTACCTGCTGTTGTGTATTTGGGATCTGATAAAATAATCTTGCTCTCCTTAATACTTCCTCCAAACAAAAATTTGCAAAACCTGGGGCGCTGTACCTTTAACCTACGTATAGTACCAGATTTGCAGCCGGGCTTTCTTACTTTCTGTCTTCTGTGTCGTCTCCTCCTTGAGCCGAAAACAAAACACGGTGAACCACTGGTCTTGTTATATCATCTAGGACAGGGGTCGGCAACCCGCGGCTCCGGAGCCGCATGCGGCTCTTTGACCACTCTGATGCGGCTCAGCTGCATACTTGCCGACACTCCTGGTTTTCCCAGTATACTTAACGACCCCCCCGATTTTCCCAGGAGACTGCCTCTCCTAGAAATCTCCCAGGGCAAATATTATCCTATTTTTACTCGAATTACTTAATCAAGGGCGTGCCCTAATGGCACTGCATTAATTGTCCTCTATAGCATTTACAAACAGCGTGCCAGCCCGGCCACATGTTATATGTTGCTTTTACTTGCACACGTAGGAGACAGCAAAGCATACTTGCTCAACAGCCACACAGCTTACACTGATGGTAGTCGTACAAAAACAACGTTAACACTGTTACGTTACAAATATGCGCCACACTGTGAACCCACACCAAAAAAGAATGACAAAAACATTTCTGGAGAACATCCGCACCGTAACACAACACAACAAATACCCAGAATCCCATGCAGCCCTAACTCTTCCGGTCTACATTATACACCCCCGCTACATCAACCCCCCCCCCCTCCTCTCCGTGCGTCGGTTGAGCGGAGGAGTTAGGGCTGCATGGTATTCTGGGTATTTGTTGTGTTGTGTTTATGTTGTGTTACAGTGCAGATGTTCTCCAGAAATGTGTTTGTCATTCTTTTTTTGGTGTGGGTTCAAAGTGTGGCACATATTTGTAACGTAACAGTGTTAAAGTTGTTTTTGTACGACTACCGTCAGTGTAAGCTGTGTGGCTGTTGAACAAGTATGCCTTGCTGGCACTTACGTCAGCAAGCAAAAGCTGCATTCATCATGTGGCCAAGCAGGTACGCTGTTTGGGCAGGCTGTAGAGGGCGCTAAAAGCAGTGCCAGCACGTCCTGAAATTTGGGAGTCTCCCGGAAAATTGAGAGGGTTGGCAAGAAAGACGCTATCAAGCGGCGTTCAATTAAAAGTCGCGGGCTGCACTAACATTAAATTTCCATATAGAGATGCGTGCCGGTGCGTGTGTCAGAGACCCCTGGTTAACACAGCGCAAAGCAATTTAAGCTTTGTATGTGGTGTTTTTCATTTTAAATTTTCAACATTTATTTGTGGCTCCCATTGTTTTCTTTAATTTGTGAAACTTTCCAAAATGGCTCTTTGAGTGGTAAAGGTTGCCGACCCCTGATCTAGGATGTTGTGATGTGGTGAAAGTCAAGTTAACATTACATGGCTGGTGGTGATCACCGGTGTCCATATTCCATACGGTTTTAGCAAAACAAACAAACAAAAAAACTACTAAACAATGCTGCCGGGGCGGGGATGAACGTCTGGTCAGAGTGAGGGGGCGTGGTAAGGAGGGCTTCATTTGCATCTAACAACTCTGCCTTTCAAAACAAAACGTTTTGGAAGGCACCCAAAAAGTGACTTAAAGATAGGTCTCTACAGCAAAATATGTCCAAAATGTTAACCAAGTAACCATCAATGTATGTTATATAAACCAAAATTAAGTGTTTTAAAATATATGCGCTTTTAAAACAGTCTCTTTATTGACATATTTATTTTTTGGACTATAAAGTGCACTGGATTATAAGGCAAACTGTCAATATTCGGGTCATTTCAATCTATTTTCATACAAAAGGTGCACCACCAGATTGTAGGACGCATTAAAGAGGTCATATTATGATGTCTTTTAACTCCATTTAACTCCACGGTCTACATAACATGTAATGGTGGTTCTTTGGTCAACATTTTGCATAGATTATGTTTTACAGACCGTGATGTGATGTCAACTGGCTTTCTGACTGTCTTTTTAGGATGCACCGTTTTGTGGGCGGTCGTATTTACGTGGCTTCACATCGACAGCCTCTTCTTCTCTTCGTCATCTTTGTTGCACCATTAGTTTTTAGCCCTTCCATAGCGAGTCTACTGAACAATATAAGTTAGAACTGGACGCTACTTTGTATTAAAAATGACAACAGCGGCGGATGAATGCCCCACAACAAGAGGATAGAGAAAAATAAGAAGCCTATTGAATTTGGCGCGGACTACAATGGCGGACGCTCAGACATTTTGTGGACTTATGCAGATCCCAAATACACAACAGCAGGAACCAATAGGTAAGAAAAGTTGTTTTTGCGTCATAATAGGTCGAAACGAAATGCCAGATAATATGTATTCTACAGTAGTAGGTGCCATTGTGGAGTCCCTATACCAGGGGTTGGCAACCCAAAATGTTGAAAGAGCCATATTGGGACCACAAATACAAAAAAGTTATCGGTCTAGAGACGCCAAAAATTAAAAGACTTGTATAAGTGTTATAATGATGGCAACACATGATGTAAGTGGCTAATTAGCTAGATTAGCCTACTATCAAAATTACTTTAAAAGCCTGATATAAGTGTTATAATGAAGACAACACATGATGTAAGTGTCTATATTAGCTATATTAGCCTACTATCAAAATTACTTTAAAAATCTTATATAAGTGTTATAATGAAGACAACACAAGGAGTGGCATAAAACATATTTCTGTGGCAGCGTCGGAAAGGAACAAGTTAAACGTGTAAACAAACTGTTGAGTCACAATTCACAAAACGGTGAGTTTAGGGGCCACTGAAATTAGACTTAGACTTCCTTATTATTGTCATTCAAATTTGAACTTTACCGTACAGCTAGTAGAACAAAACGGCACTTGCCAAATGCTCATTAGTGAAGCATAATCACAAACATATTAAACAGTGGGCTTTCTAACAATTAGGAAGGTTTGTGTTCGTCCTCCTACAGAAAACATATTACAACAAAAAACATATTTTTCACCCCATTTTTTTTCCGTTTCCATACATTTTTTAAAAAGCTCCATGGAGCCACCAGGGCGCCGTTAAAGAGCCTAGAACCATGGGTTGCTGACCCCCGGCCTATACACACACAATATTAGTACCCGTATGTTGAAACACAGCGCGTCTGACTACGGAAGTCGTAATGCTCCGACAATTCATCTGCTTACCAAAGTCGCACTAAAACATTTTGACATATTGTTGAGCGCCGTGTTTAATGTTCTATATTCTCAATGGAACATTTGAAGTTTTGGGCTTGCTTGCTTGCAGGTACTTGCTAGCATCATTTATGTCAAGCTGCAGTCCATGCACATGTCTTATGTGTGACTGTCATCTACTGGTCAAACATATTACACTTTGTACCACATAAAATTGGTCAGTAAGCACAACCAGAATGAATACATATACAAGGCGCACCGGACTTTAAGGCGTACTGTCGATTTTTTGGAAAATGATAGGATATTAAGTGCGCTTCAAAGTCTAAAAATACAGTATAGTAGATAGGTTATTCTTAAATTCTACTAGTGCTACACTGGCTCCATCTAGTAGTAGCCAGAGAATCACTTGATCAAAGTACATTGTTTTTCTATATTCAAACAGTGTTACTGTTCAAACTATGTGCAATGTTACAGTGGCCAAACATTTTAAAAGTACTTGTTGAATAAAACTTCAGCCTTTTTTTTTGACTGAATACTTACGCATGCTACGCTACTGTGTTCTATTGTCGGTCATTATGGTGGTACTTAATGTATCTATTACCTGACCACTTCTATGTTAGCTACCTCTCTTTGTTTATATTGTATATTTTCTGCTGGATCTACTGTCTATTTTATGCTGCACTTTTTTTTACTGCAACTGTTACATATACTGTAATATTGTACATGGTAATTGGGATTTGTTATATATTGTATATATTGTATAAACAAATAATATAATATAATATAATAATATAATATATCAGCATATATTATACAGCACGGTGGAAAAAGGGGTTAGTGCGTCTGCCTCACAACACGAAGGTCCTGGGTTCAATCATGCGCTCGGGATCTTTCTGTGTGGAGTTTGCATGTTTTCCCCATGACTATGTGGGTCCCCTCCGGGTACTCCGGCTTCCTCCCACTTGCAAAGACATGCACCTGGGGATAGGTTGATTGGCAACACTAAATTGTCCCTATTGTCTGAATGTGAGTGTGAATGTTGTCTGTCTATCAGTGTTGGCCCTGCGGTGAGGTGGCGACTCGTCCAGGGTGTACCCCACCTTCCGCCCTATTGTAGCTGAGATAGGCTCCAGCGCCCCCCGCGACCCGAAGGGAATAAGCGGTAGAAAATGGATGGATGGATGGATGGTAACACTTTCGTATGGGGAACATATACACCATTAATTAGTTGCTTATTAACATGCAAATTAGTAACATATTGGCTCTTAATTAGTCATTATTAAGTAGTTATTAATGCCTTATTCTGCATGGCCTTATTATACAACCAGTAAGCCATTAACTAAGAGTCTTCCCTCAATAACCTCTGAATTATTGCTTATTAGTAACCCTAACCCTAATCCTAACCCTTATCTGTTCCCCAAGTGTCCAAATAACTCTAAATTAAGTCGGTAACACTTTAGTTTGGGGAATATATTCACCATTAATTAGTTGCTTATTGACATAATATGTTCCCCATACTAAAGTGTTACCGTTATATTTTATATTGCTACTATGGTACATTTTTAGTCTACTTATACCTGCATTATCCTTTCCATCCTTACCCTTTCCAACCTTTGTAACTGAGCTACTGTGTGTAACAATTTCCCTTGTGGATCAATACATTTTGTGTAAGTCTACTTACTTTTTTTTAGCATCTTTAACATACAAAAATGCATCAACACGGCCCCTTACATCCATCTGTATGCCACACTGACTGGAACAAGTTTGGACAACCGTTATCTAATCCCAAAATTTAATGATTTGTTTTTTGCCCTCTCAGAGTCAGAGTGTACGTGGCCCAAATTGGTCTCTACTGACAATTGGCAGACATGTGATTGCGCTTGGCTGCGATGATGTATTGATGCAGTGGGAAGACATCTTCATCCCAGAACAATATACACGACTCGCGGGACAGAAGGGCAAAAAAAATAAAAAATAATACACCCCCTTTACAAGATAAAATTACTTTTTCCTACCAGAAGTCAGAAAAATGATTGGAATAATACACCATTCATAGCGTCGGACAGCGGGGGAGGGAAGGACGGTGGGCATGTTTTATATGCTTTCTCATATACCCCGCTGCTGACCAGTGCAGAAAACCCAGGTATCACAATGTTTAAAAAATAACACCATTATTGGTGCCTATTGAATTCGGTTGCAAGCAATGCAACTTGTAACAGATAAGAAACCTGATGGAATCTGTCTTTGCTCTATCGGAGCCAAAACGCTCTCTGTATGAGTCAAATGGAGGCGGCCGTATTGACAATTCAAATCGAACAGCGCTTTGCAGGCAATTCACCTTGTAATCTACATGCTTCCTTCACCAGCCGGCCCCCAACTAGATTGCATTTTATATACAAAAGACGGCCCTTTTCGACAAGTATTCACGAGCAATCTAAAAAGGTGCAGAGATGTACAAGTGGACGGACAATAATGCTGAAAAGTGTCCTAAATAAAGTTATTTTGAGATGAATTCTAAATGTTCTCATGGCGGGGGGAACTTTTTAATCCCTCGCAGAGAGATTTACTGCTTCATTTGTAGGTATCACTTATTAGGATGACCAATTACCCTGCAAGCCATGTTTTTCCATGCAACATTAATAGCCGGTTACTTTACTCTGCACAGCTTTTTTTTCTCTAATGGAGCAGATAACAAATCCAATATCACCCAGCCTGGCTGTATGTCAATATGCCCCCCGACAGTTATAAATCACTTACAGCTCCAGCATGCTACATTAAACATATACAAAAATGTACAAGCAATCCACCCCTAATTTGTTTTTCTGGGATTGCCGTAGGGATAACAAAGACTTCTGACCTCGCCAGCCTGAAGATGGTCCCTCAGTAGCTCGTCTTTCATGAATCTTTTAGGCTGCGGTTCAAAGTTTTGGTGAACCCTCGAAATAATAAGCTCTCTGATTAGTGTGGCTAAAAAAATACCCCTGGCCGAAAAAGGCTCCAGGTCAGCTCTTGAACGCGTCTCGTACCATTTGCATGCTGGGAGTCTGCCGCCGACGAGCCTCTTCTCCAGCCAGAGGTGGTAAACATAATCTGCTGATGATGGATCGAGCAAAAATAAAAAAATAAAACATCCCTTCACCTCGGATCTCGCTTATTTGAGGCTGTCTGATTTTAAAGAATACAGAAGATGTTGGGCTTCGATACCAGCCGACATTCACAATGCTTCCATTTTCAGACATCGCATGATCCAATTAAGATGGTGGAAATGTGCTACATTCTGGAGAGAGGAACTCTGAAGCTGGAGAAAGACGGATGTCATTTGTGTTCATTCAATGCATTGGAACCCGTTTAAGTCGGACTCGTTTATGTCGACGACCCACCTAAGTTGGCCAAGACATCAAGTCTAGGTCCACCATTTTCTTTCCATTACATTACTAAATGTTGACGCTCATTCACAATCTTAACGTGAGACAAATACATGTATTTCTCTTTTCTGTACGTTCGAGATAGGGCAAAACTACTAGCAAGAGGCGGCTAAAAATGCAGGTAATAGGGATTCACCCTATAAAGCTCTCTAAAAAAACGTTTTAAAAACTTGTATATACAGTCGTGGTCAAAAAATGTCATTCACTTGTGAAGGACATAATGTCATGGCTGTCTTGAGTTTCCAATAATTTCTACAACTCTTATTTGTTTGTGATTGAGTGATTGGAGCACATACTTGTTTGTCACAAAAAACATTCATGAAGTTTGGTTCTTTTATGAATTTATTATGGGTCTACTGAAAATGTGGATAAATCTGCTGGGTCAAACGTATACATACAGCAACATACATTATCAATTTTGGTGATGTAGAAAAATTACAATCAAATCAAATTAGCTTCATGGCATGGCCTCTTAACTTCATGTGAGTGATTATGATTGAAGACACCTGTTGACTTCTCTGAGCCCATGCAAATAGGGCTCATGTGATGCAGTCATTAGACTCGGTTACAAAGGCGACAATGGGAAAGTCAAAGGAACTCATTCATCAATCAATCAATCAATGTTCATTTATATAGCCCTAAATCACAAGTGTCTCAAAGGGCTGCACAAGCCACAACGACATCCTCGGTACAGAGCCCATCATTGACTTTAACAAGTCAGGAAAGTCACTTGGAGCCATTTCAAAGCAGCTTAAGGTCCCAAAAGCAACTGTGCAGACAACTGTTCATAAGTATAAAGTGCATGGCACAGTTTTGTCACTGCCACGATAAGGAAGAAAACACAAGCTATCACCTGCTGCTGAGAGAAAATTGGTCAGGATGACCAAGAGTCAACCGAGAACCACCAAAAAACAGGTCTGCAATGAATTGGAAGGTGCTGGAACACAGGTGTCAGTGTCCGCAGTCAAGCGTGTTTTGCATCGCCATGGACTGAGAGGCTACCATGCAAGAAGTAAGCCCTTGCTCCGGAAGCAACACCTTAAGGCTCGTCTAAAGTTTGCTGCTGATCACATGGACAAAGATAAGACCTTCTGGAGGAAAGTTCTATGGTCAGATGAAACAAAAATTGAGCTGTTTGGCCACAATACCCAGCAATATGTTTGGAGGAGAAAAGGTGAGGTCATTTGTGGAGGAGGCGTGGTCTGCGGGCCTGCCGCGGAGCGGGGTGTGTAAGGACCGGTCTCGAAGTCAGCGGCAGGTGAGTGGATTGCCCAGCTAGGGATGGTTATCTAATCACCTTTCGCCCTTATTAGCAGCAGCCGGACCGAGACACGTGGTGGGAGTTGGAGCGAGAGAGAGACATGCTGAGAGAAAGACTAAAAACAAAGACTGAAAAGTCGCAGAGCATTGTGCTGTCGTGGCATGTGCACAAATAAAACAATTGTCAAACCTGACTACCGGGCTTACAAGAGGATCTGTCGTGATCAGGGGAACCCACGGGAGGGCAACCTCCACATATTGGCGCTCAAACAAACCTGATCACCAGGAAGATGACAACATCTGACCCGCTGGCTGCGTTGGGACGCATTTTTGCGGAGGTGACGGCGACCAGCCAAAATCAAATAGAGGCGCTCCGACTCCAGCTGGCCCAACAGACCCAGATTCTACAGTCGATGGCGGACCGGATCGGAGCGGCACCGCCAACATCAGCGGCCGTCTCTGTTCAACGCGTGGGGGGGACAGAGGACCCCCAGGCCTTTATAGACATGTTTGAGGCCACGGCGGCGGCGTGCGGATGGCCCGAGGAAGAATGGGGCGTGCGACTGGTCCGGACCTTTAATCATCCTTGTGCTTCGTTGCAGGTCCCGGCTGCTGCGGATACAGTGCTGGAGGCGTGGGCAGCTCGGTCACGTGCGTCAGAGACCTCCGCGCATGGAGGTGAGGCAGGTGATCCGGGTTGTCGGCGCCTCCAGCACTGTATCCGCAGCAGCCGGGACCTGCAACGAAGCACAAGGATGATTAAAGGTCCGGACCAGGTCCGGGTGAGACGTACTGCATTCCGGTAAGGATACAAGGAAGTACACACCGGGCGATGGTGGATTTGGGATGTGATCAGTCCATGATCCACCAGAACTTGGTTCGACCCGGGGCTTTGAGGCAGGCAGCACGGGGGGAAATTAGATGTGTTCATGGGGATGTGCACACATCTGGGAGACGTGCGCTGCTGGTGCGCGGCCTGCCCGGACTGCCAGCTGGTCAATCCAGCGGCCACCCCCAGGGCGCCTTTGCGCCCATTACCACTCATGGAGGTACCGTTTGAGCGGATTGGGATGGACCTCGTCGGACCATTTCACCCGAGCACCCGGGGATATCGTTTTGCGCTAGTCCTGGTGGATTACGCAACTCGCTATCCCGAAGCAGTGCCGCTGCGGTCCATCTCTGCAAAGAGTGTAGCGCAAGCGCTGTTTCAGGTCATCTCCCGAGTCCGAATCCCGAAATAGATTCTAACTGACCAGGGCACGTCCTTTATGTCACACACGATAAAGGAGCTGTACGGATTTTTGGGGATGAAATCCATTTGGACCAGCGTCTACCACCCGCAGACCGACGGGTTGGTGGAGCGGCTGAGTAGGACCTTGAAATCCATGATCCGTAAGTTCGTGCACGAGGACAAACCAAATTGGCATACATAGTTGGATCCCCTGTTATTTGCAGTGCGGGAGGTTCCACAGAGTTTTCCCCCTTTAAATTACTGTACGGCAAGAAGCCGTGCAGAGTTTTGGACTTCGTTAAGGAAAGCTGGGAGAAAGTTCTAAGCCCCAGCAAAAATGAAATACAATACGTTATGTACCTGAGAGCAAAACTCCACATGTTGAGTCACGCGAGAATTTGCTCCAGGCCGAGGAACGTCAGCAGCGCCTGTATAACAGGGAGACGCAGCTAAGAAAATTTTCACCGGAAGAGAAAGTGCTTGGATTACTCCCGACATCCAACTCTAAATTACTCGCCAAGTGGCAAGGACCCTTTGTGGTCACAAGGCGAGTGAATGATGTGGATTATGAGGTCCGGCGTTCGGACTGGGGCGGAGACACCCAAATTTACCACCTCAACCTCCTGAAAGCATGGAAAGAGGCGGCCGAGGAGAAGGAGGAGCTCGGGCCTGAGGTCCCGCGCTCCGCCCAGACCTCCCTTCTCCTCTGTGACAATCAGCTTACACCATTACAGAGAGCGGATGTTGTCAGGCTGCAGCAGCGCTTTTCTGATGTGTTCTCCCCCCGGCCCGGCCCCACGAACCTCATCCAACATCATATTGAGACCGGTGCGATCTCGGCCCTATAGGCTGACCGAACACAAACGCAAAGTGGTTCGGGAAGAATTTTAATCTATGCTGGAGTTAGGGGTAATAGAAGAGTCACACAGTGCGTGGTGCAGCCCCATCGTTCTGGAAGGGAAGAAAGATGGGTCTGTGCGGTTCTGTGTGGATTACCGCAAGGTAAATGAAGTGCCACGTTTTGACGCCTACCCAATGCCCCGGGTCAACGAGCTCCTGGATCGGCTGGGCACTGCTCGTTTTTTCACGACACACCAACATGTGTTCTTGTCTTGCATAAGGATTGTCAATGATAGGCATTGATAGGCAATAATAGGAGGAAACTGAACTGAATATCTAGACTGATGTTGTCAGGATCCACGCCTGCCACGACGATGCGCCCGCCTCCTCGTCGGCTACGGATGTGGCCATTCCCGGGTCGTCGGCCACGCCAAGTACGCCAACCTCCTCGTCGGCCACGGATGTGGCCGTTCCCAGGTCACCCACCTCATCAGGTGCAGCGGTTTTCTACGCGTCGCCGCCACCTGACTCTTCCCCGGTGGATTCGGGGACACTTGGTCTGGCGACCCACCGCCATGTCCCCCTCCTGCCCTCCCATGACTGTCGATCCTGCCTTGTTTTTTGTTTTGGTGTTTGGACATCTGGAATCTGTCCTTAAGGTGGGATCTGTCATGATCCGTGGTCCGGATCATGTTTTGTTTAGTTATGTTCTGTTAGTTTTGGACTTCTTTAGTTCCGTCTGCGCTTCCTTGTTTGTTTTTGTCACCATAGCAACTCATTAGTTTCACCTGTCATTTGTTGTTTGGATCACACCTGTCATTAATCAGAGACTACTATTTAAGCCTGCCTTTTCCGGTCACTCAGTGTGGCTTCATTGTTTGCTTCATGCAACCTGTCAGCGTAGGTTTTGCCTTCTTTCTAGTTTATGCTAAATGTTAGCTTTTATGTTTCCTGCGCTAAGTTTTTGCCTTAGCTTCCAGTGTGTTAGGCACGCTTGCCTTTGTTTTCCTATTTTGTAAGTTGGATGGCTCTTTCAACATTTTGGGTTGCCAACCCCTGCCTTAGAGACTGAAGATCCTTTGTTCTATTGCTGTAAACTGAGGTGTTTTTCCATCCTCCTTTTCTGCATCAACAAAACACACCCTTTTAAATTGTACCCAAACGGACAAAAAACATGTAAACAAACTGCCGTAAATTCAAGAGTCCTCAGTTATCGCCCATTCTCAATTTGTCCCTGGCCAAAGTCAGAAGTAAATGTGCAAACAATGACTGGTTTGGTTTGCGGTTATGTCGACAACCGCTTATGTTGACGTAAGTCAGCCAGTCCGAGGCGTGTCGACTTCAACTGTATTATAAATTTGTTATGAAGGAAAATATTCATCTCAAAGTGTGATTTTGTAGTCCCAATAATTGATGGCATATTTCCCCTGAATGATACAATAACAGGGAGTTTTATTCCCTGGGTTTTTGTTTCAGAAAATAAAAGAAAGTGTTCTGCCATTTTACCCAGTGTGACATTGTTCCAGTGCAGCCATGAGCAGATGCTGCTGTAAATTTTTTAGCAGCATTGGACAGAGATGATATTCTATCTCCAAACATGATTATTTGATGGGGCATTCTCAAAGAGCAACTATTAATGACATCACATTGCGTTTTTCTTCTTGGGGTTTTATGCATCATTTCCATTGCATTACCGCCTTCTACAAGTCTTTAATGTCTTTGTTTCCTCCGCGATAGCACATCGCATCGCTCAACTCTATTCCAACCAAGTAAGTTTGCAGCAGATTCCTCAAAGCACTCTTTGTCATTCATAGGTTGGGACTAAAACAGGACAAAAACAATGTATAACTGGTATTGTTTGTGTATTTTGTGTAAAAAAAAATGTACATGATATATATTGGCATTGAAACAGCAGATTTTTATCATCGTTGCAGCAGACTCTTGTTTTGGTAGCAGTCAGGGTCGAAAATCCAGTCTTGTTTTTGCAGTGGATCCTTAAAAACAGCAAAATCATATAATGACTCTTTAACTAGCGGTTAGCAGTAGATTATTATTTTTTTAAAACAGCAGAACGGTCCTAATATGAACAGGATCATTAACAATGATATAGGTCCTAAACAACAGCAGTGCGGCCCTGTCCTGTATGGAAGATCTTATTGCATCAGGTCCTTAAAAACAGCATAGCTCTCTTGTCATCTAGAGGGTTTTTGCATAACATTTTTCCAACAATCCTGTTGTACAAAGATCATGTATGACTTGTGTTTTTACTGTAGGTCCTCAAAAACAGCAGATAACTCCTCTCATGTAGAGGATTATTTACTCTCTCTTTACAGAAGGGCCTTAAAAACAGCAGCACGGTACTGTTCTGAACAAAAACCTTTGATATATTTTTGTTTGTAGGTCCTGGACTACAGCAGGATCTTTGAGGTGTGTTTTTGTAGTAGGTCCTTATTACGGGAGAGCCATCTTCTGGTATAGAAGATCTCAACTTTTTTACAGTAGTTCCTTAAAACCAGCAGAGTGCTCCCTCCCTCCTAGTGGCCTTGTGGTTAGAGTGTCCGCCCTGAGACTGGAAGGTCGTGAGTTCAAACCCTGGCCGAGTCGTACCAAAGACTACAAAAAATGGGAGCCATTGCCTCCCTGCTTGGCACTCAGCATCAAGGGTTGGAATAGGGGGTTAAATCACCAAATGATTCCTGAGCGCGGCCACCGCTGCCTCTCACTGCTCTCCTCACCTCCCTGGGGGTGAATATAGGGATGGGTCAAATGCAGAGGTTAATTTCACCACACCGAGTGTGTGTGTGACTATCATTGGAACTTTAACTTTAACATCCATCTGGTCGCGGGGGTAGCAGCCAAAGCAGAAAGGCCCAGTTGTCTACAAGAATCCTTGACATTGAATTTTCTTCTTTATATGAGCATCTTAAAAACAGCAGCATGCTCCTGTCATGCAGAGACTCTCTGACTAGTGTTTTTGCAGTAGGTTATTAGAATAGCAGAGCACTCTTCTCTTATAAAGTATCTTAACTTTTTTTTTTTTTTTTTTTTTTTACAGTAACCCTTCTTAAAAACAGCAGATTGTTCTGTCTTAAATATAGAATCGTTGACTTACATTTTTGCTGTACATTATTTCTTTAAACATTGCAGAGCACTCTTCTGAGGATCTTTGATTTTTTTTTTTTTTTACAGTGGCTTCTTAAAAACAGCAGGATGCTTCTGTCGTATAGAAAATCTTTGACTGGTACTTTTGCAGTAGGTCCGCAGATCACTCTTCTGAGCTTTCTTATTTTTTTTACAGTACTTCCTTAAAAACAGCAGTCATAAATAAATAATCTTTGACTTATATTTAAGCAACATTTTTTACCGTGGGTTCTGAAAAACAGCAGCATACTCCTATCCTATGGAGAATCTTTGACTCATGTTTTTGCAGTACTGTTGGTCCTTAAAAAACAGCAGAACACTTTTTTCATAAATATAAAGTGTTTTGATCTTGTGTTTTGGCAGTAGATGATTAAAAACAGCATACCCCTCCTGTTATAAAGGATCTTTGAGTAGTGCAACATAAGGCCTGTGTTTAAATGCATGATTATGAGTTTATTTTGGAGAAACGTAGCTATTTGGTGACAGTATGTCAGAGCCTCACATTGAAATGAAATACAAAATATAATAAAAACAGAAGTTAAATGTTTCACATTGCTCTTCCGGCAGCTTTGAAATATCCATCCATCAATACACAAGTCATATTTTGCTATGCTGTGTGCTTGATGGAGCTCCACTGATAGATAAAAAAAGGCAAACATCCGCACAATATTTGGTCCTTTCATGGTGTTTCCCAGCAGTCATTAAAAATAGAAAATATCACCTCACGCCTGTGACGTCTGCGGTAAATCTGCATCTTTTATGTGTCATTTGAAAGTGGCATGAAAGGTGTAAACTTTCCTGCTGCTTGCTTTGACCTCTCATTTTTCACCACCCCCCTTTTAACCCCACCCGGTGCATCTTCAGACGGGAACAGATTAATAGGAGGAGAATTTGGATCGGCTCCCCGAAAAAGGAGCGCCAGCCATCTTTTTAGCTCTGCCACAGGAGGAGATATTCAGCAGGAGCTGTTTGTTCCCTTTCTCATATTTTATATTTAACTTCAACCTGTCAATTAAAGAGTGAGAGGCCAACTCGGAAAAAAAGAGGAGGCACAGAACTAATTAGGCAACTGTGTAATTTTAATTAGCTGTTTTGATAATTAAACTAATTAGTTCCCCTGTGTTTCCACAACGTGCAGCCGACTGCAGATTTTTTTAATTTTTTTTTTTTATATATCAAGGCTTCAGAGGCTCCACTCTGTTGGTTAATTAGTCACTTTTGCACCAGAACGCTTTATTGATAGCCTTAATTTGCAGTTGAAATGAGAAATCTGCTGTCAATAATTTGGATAATTGCTTGCTGTTTGATTGCAGAGAACAAAAAGGGAGCACCCCCACCCCCCTGGCTCGACACATCCACAAATCCCGAGAGTCGCTCCCTGAAAGCTTAGTCTTGGGGATCTACATATCAGGGAAAAAAGCTCCCTGCTGCCGACTTCCCCTCCTTGACCTCACTAACTCGAGGAGAATCCTGCTAAATAAGGCCGACATTGACCCGCCACACCCCTCCTCCGCAGCACCACCCACCCACAGCATGTGAGTCCATGTTTGAAATGTCCTTCCTGCGTGATAATTGGAAAGAAAAGGAAAGGGGGGAGGAAAATCGGGGGAAAGTTACTGCTTGCTTTGTAGCTAATTAGTGTCCTTGGAATTAAACGAGTAGCTCGCCGTGCACCTCCAGCTCCTGTTTGTGAATTGAATAATTGATTCTCCTCCACTAATCAGTGAGAAACATAATGAGCCAGTTTAATTAAATGGGGATCTAACCTGGCTAACACTGGGAAAATATTTGCTAGTTTACGGTTAATCAAGAATAACAGAGTGTGCGGTGGAAGGAGGGCGCGGTCGTTAAGAGACGAATACTGGTTTGTGCGAGATTTTGATGTGTCCTATTCAAGTATCCACACCAAGGGGAGGGAGAGTATCAGACTGATATTCGCACGATGAGATATTTATAGTTGTGTGTTAGGGTTGTACGGTATACCGGTATTAGTATAGTACCGCGATACTAATGAATCATTTTCGGTACGATACCGTCTCTGAAAAGTACCGGTCCGCAACCCCCCCCCCCCCCCCCCCCCCCCCCGCGCCTGCGTCGAAGTCACGTCGTGACTTTGCTGGTTTATGAACAGACGAGCATGTTCGGCGGCACACAATCACTGAGTACTTACAAGCAGACACAGTGTGTAGACAGAAAAGAGAGAACGGACGCATTTTGGTGTAAAAACTAAAGATAAAGGTGAAGTTATAACACTGAAACAACCTCAGGAAGACGTGCTTTAAGACATGGCTAGCTAGCTAGCGGCTAACGTCCATCCGCCGTCAGCAGTGTTTTAGCTACTTCTAAATGACTAATCCTCGCCTCCATGGCGACAAATAAAGTATTTTTCTTACAAGTATCATCCCTGCAGGACGAGGAATAGCTAAACATGCTTCACGACACACCGTAGCTCGCCGGCATCAAAATGTAAACAAACGCCATTTGTGGATCAACAACTAACATCCACTGTAATGATATCAAGTACAGGCATTTATCTAGTCGATACTACTATGATTATGTCGATATTTTTGGGCAGCTCAACATCATCTTTCGTTTAAAAATAATGTATATTATGTTTATAAACTCAGGAAATATGTCCCTGGACACATAAGGATTTTGAATATGACCAATGTATGATCCTGTAACTACTTGGTATCGGATTGATACCCACATTTGTGGTATTATCCAAAACTAATATAAAGTATCAAACAACGGAATAATAAGTTGTTATTACATTTTAACAGAAGTGTAGACAGAACATATTAAAAGAGAAAGTAAGCAGATATTAACAGTAAATGAACAAGTAGATTAATAATTCATTTTCTACCACTTGTCCTTAATAATGTCGACAAAATAATAGCATGATAAATGACACAATATGTTACTGCATATGTCAGCAGACTAATTAGGAACCTTTGTTTGTTTACTTACTACTAAAAGATAAATTGTCTTGTATGTTTACTATTTTATTTAAGGACTTAACTGCAATAAGAAACATATGTTTAATGTACCCTAACATTTTTTGTTAGAATAAAGCCAATAATGCCATTTTTTTGTGGTCCACTTCATTTAGAAAAGTATCAAAAAGTACCGAAATAATTTTGGTACCGGTACTGGTACCAAAATATTGGTATTGTTACAACACTACTGTGTGTATTTTTGCTGTGTTGTTCACATTGTTGGTGTTGTTATATACAGTAGCATAGCAGATGTGGAAGGATTGATTCTAAACATTGATGGTGTCAATACAAAGAGTAGTATTTAAGAATCGGATCGATACTAGCGTGATATTAAAAGGGGGCCCATGATAAATTTAGTCTTTTCTGACTTATACAATACCGGATATGTCAGGTTCTGAACCCCAAGATGCAGAGATGGCAGGGGTAGCACCAGTAAACATGACTTTAATGTCAAAAAGGAAATAGTGCAACTGGTATGTGCACATGCAGGGAACATTGACACAGGAAACAATCATCGAGCCCTGGCTGGAGGGCGAGGCAGGCATAAATAGCAGCCGGATTGGCAACTGCAACCAGGTGTGCCATGCTGCCAAACAGGGACAAGTGAAGGAAACGAGCACTCAGGAAGTGGAACTAAAATAAGAGCGCTGACAGGAAATAAACACAAACTAGGAAAACATAACAGGACGTGAATGTGACAAATCATCACAGGATACGTACGTTAAACCAATGTGTCTTAATGTGTCTTAACCATAGCGGGCAGCCAAGAAATATCTGTTTCTCAGCTTGGTCCGTATGGGCCGCAGCGGTACTCAATTGTAATACACTTTCCCACCACTTGTGGAAGTGATGGTAATATCAAACAAAAAGAAGAAGTCTGAAGCTAAAGTCATAGAGAAGTTTGTCTACAGTGGTGAAGCTGTATTTTCATTTGCACTTTCATTTAATTGGCAGTTTATTTAAGAAAAGTTTTCATTATTCGTTTAGTTTATTTATTTTAGCACAACGTATTTGTACGAAAATGTGTTTTTAATCAGTTATTACTTCTTAGTCCCTTTTTATGCAGTACATTTGGTTAGTACTTATTTTTCTATTCAGCGTGACATTTGACAAGGTTGTAAACTGTAAGTGGGTTTGGATATAATTATTGAATACCATTAAAATCAAGAGTAAGATTTTTTTTGAGTGGCCTCTCTGTTTCAGAAAGGTTAAGAACCTCTGCGTTGAACAATGCCAAAGCATCACATCATAAGGTTCACACATTCTGGTGTGAGCTTGCACAGTTTTGGACGCCTCTATCTGCGGGATTTGCGATCTGGCTACGTTGCGATGTCACAGTGAGGTGGAAGCACTTATTTTGACATTAGGCTCTCAGCCAGTGGAGGAGGAGGTCCTCCACATCTGCTCCAGGCTATGAGAAAACACAAAAAAAGGTGAGATAAAGTAATATTTTGATCTAATTTTGGAAAGTGTACAGTAACAGCGATGTGTGACATGCAGTGACACAAATGCTGCTAAAAACAGCTAGTCTCTGAATCGATAGGAGAACGTGCAGGTGTACCTAATGGATGAATTTAAATACTGTCTATGAAGTTTATTTTTGACTATGCCTACAAAAAAAAATAGCGCCAACGACTTCAAGTTATATATTTAAACAGTCTATATGTTAAAAAGATAGTTTGATACTTTTGGAGAGTATGGGCGTGGTTTCATTCGCAATCTGGGAACACCTCCAAAATCATACATCTTGCAGACAGACTCAAAAACAGGTTATAATAGTGAATGTGGACAAAATGTACACCAAAGCATTTCCAATACATATTATCTAGAGCGGGGGTCGGCAACCCGCGGCTCTAGAGCCGCATGCGGCTCTTTAGCGCCGCCCTAGTGGCTCTCTGGAGATTTTTCAAAAATGTATGAAGAATGGAAAAAGATGAGGGGAAAAAAATCAATTTTTTTGTTTCAGAATGTTTTCTGTGGGAGGACAAACATGACATAAACCTCGCTAATTGTTATAAATCACACTGTTTATATTAAACATGCTTCACTGATTCGAGTATTTGGCGAGCGCCGTTTTGTCCTACTAATTTTGGCGGTCCTTGAACTCGCCGTATAGTTTGTTTCCATGTATAACTTTCTCCGACTTTCTAGGACGTGTTTTATGCCACTTTTTCTATCTCATTTTGTCCACCACACTTTTAACGTTGGGCATGAGTGCACAAAGGTGAGTTTTGTTGATGTTATTGACTTGTGTGGAGTGCTAATCAGACATATTTGGTCACTGCGTGACTGCAAGCTAATCGATGCTAACATGCTATTTAGGCTAGCTATATGTACATATTGCATATGCCTCATTTGTAGCTATATTTGAGGTCATTTAGTTTCCTTTAAGTTCTCTTAATTACATTTATATCTCATGACACATGTAATATGGCTTTTAATTTTTTGCGGCTCCAGACAGATTTGTTTTTTGTATTTTTGCTCCGATATGGCTCTTTCAACATTTTGGGTTGCCGACCCCTGATCTAGAGTGACCACAAAGAAGTTGGTTCAGGTGTGGTAGTACCATTGATGTTCAGTTAAGGCAGGAAACATGATAAAAAAACAAACAATGATAACATAAAACATATAAATTAATTAGGGTTTTAAAGCGATTAAAATATGTTTATATTTTGTATTTTAGTATTTTGTTTGTGTGAAGAATTGAAGAATTAATCATGATGCACACAAAGGGTTAAGAAGGAAAAGCCTCCCTGCAGACACTTTCTTCTGTTGTGTGTGTTTGTCTCCATCTTGGGGTATAAATTGAATGTCACAGATGAACAATTTCTAGATTAATGGCTAAATGATTTATAATCTAGAATAACTTTGACGAGTTGAGACGTGATGATGCGGGAGCAGCAGCACATCGCTTACAGTAAAGCAGCAGAGGGCTATTTACTCTGTGATATCAATCTGCCACTAAAAATAGTTTGTCTGCGTTATAATAACATATACTGTACAGTAAATTATAATACCAACATTGCTAATATTTGGTGAATATTCAGGTCACGATATGTATATCGAGTATTTTTGGCACATTTTGGGATGATTATTTGGAGGGTTTTGTGGGCGAAATAGAGAGCCTCCATTGACTACATTGTTAGCGGACGTTTTGTGTATTTATTTACTTATGACTTAGAATGCATAAGAAAATAAAAACATATGTGTTCATGTCTTATATAAGTATTGTGAATGACAGCACATCTCTCTGTAATGTGTGCGTATGCAGTATGACTGATCTGATACCGTGGTCAAAGTGCAGAAGTCTTACTCCACTGACGTCAATTTGCGGAAATTACCGAAGACATTCGGAGCGGAATATTCAAAATGGCTGACTGCATTTGTGGCATGTTAACATACTTTGCGGGTTGTAAATACCATTAAATATGGTTTGTTGGATACAATGAAACAAAATCAAGCATATAAAGTCAACTTGTTTTTCCACTCTACTAATTATTTTAGTAAAAATCCCTGAATTTCCACATATCCTGATTATATACAAGACAGAATGCTTTCCTGTCTAATGAGTGTTTGTGTAATAAAATAGTCGACCCCGAAGGGAATAAGCGGTAGAAAATGGATGGATGGATGGATGGAGTCATGATACGATATAGGGTTCTCGGTACAAAATACTCATGATACTATGTAAAAATTTAAAACGAAGTACCTAATAAAGATTTATTTAACACTCTTTTGTTGTTGAAAAACACTTGGACTGTGAAAGTAAGAGACATTGTGTGGTGGTGTGTTTTGCTGCAAAGAAAAATTAAAACAACGTGAGCTCGCAGGTGAATGTCACTACCGTCTCTTTTGAGAAAAACTGTGTTATTTTGTTTGTTTTTAAATTTGTCAAGTCAGATGCAAGAAATATTTTTTTCATGGTCTATTGAAAAATGAATATATCCTGCTGCCAAGATGAAGGATTACATAGCCAATATTAAAATTAAAAAAGTGATCGTACAAAGTAAAATTGAATGGAGAAGGTGCATTTACCTCAGATACAAATAAAAGGTACCCCAAGTTGTTTATATTTGATAAAAGCAAATACATGGGACCAATAAGTATTTGATGACAACTTTTTTATGAACGTCATCTGTCATGATCTGTTCACATCAGACCATGTCTTGTTTTGATTGTGTTGGTGTTTTCCTGTGTATAGTGTATTAGTTTCCGTCTTGTGCTTTTATTTTGGTTGCACTTCCTGTCACCTTGACTCTGTTTGCCAGCACACCTGTTCCCTGTTTGCAATCAAGACTATTTAAGTTCAGCCATTGCTGCCGGCTAGTGTTGAAACGTTGTCTTTTGTGAATGCTTCATGTTTTTGCTGTCCTCCACAGTATGTGAGATTCATTTGTAGCCTGTTTAGTTTTTGTTGTATTGCGTAGCCTTCTCTATACTTCAATGCTTTTTCTGTTTTTTTCTTAGATTAAATACCTTTTAACCTGCATGCTGTCTCCTGCTGCCTTCTGCACATTGGGATCACGACAACCATCGCTGTAATGCGACCCCAGCGTCACAATTTTCCTCTTAATGAGCAGCCTGTATTAAAAGTGATTAAAGCAAATCAATTTAAAGTAAAAAAAAAAATCTTAAAGGCATCAGTGCCTCAACTGGCTTGACTCTTACCGCATATCGCTGTGGACAGATGGATCCAAATATTGATAATATTGCCACAAAGGGTAGTAATACGTGTCAGACTCATACTAGTGAGATATTAATATTTTTAAGTTAATGTTAAGTTCTTTACATTTATTTTCATTAATTTCTGTATGGATTTCTTTGTAGATCACATTATTACATTTATGGTGTGGCATTCATGAACAACATGGGAAATGGTCAGAATCTTTTCAGCTTTGCTTGAGGAAGAGGAACTTGATTTAAACAAGTAATCGCCATTACCAAACTTGTACTAAGCTTGTCACATCGCGGTGCAGACAGGGAACAGTGACTCAACAGAACACTAATTTCACTCACAGTATGAACAAAAATTACACGTAACTGGCAGGTAAAACACGCACTGAACGACTATATTCCAAAAAATATATTTATTTAACTTAAAGTAACAAAAACCACGTAACTCTCAAAAACTATGTAACATAAGTGCTGCAAAGCATGCTGGGCAGTCAGCGTCAACTACCAGCAATGCCACAGTATTGTTATATAGTATAGTAAAGATGGGCGAATCGATCCAAATATCAATAGTATTGCTATCAATGATCTTTAAAAAATAAGGTTATCATCAACTGTGCCTGTATATAATGTATTTGTTAAAGGCCTACTGAAATGAAATGTTCTTATTTAAACGGGAATAGCAGGTCCGTTCTATGTGTCATACTTGATCATTTCGCGGTATTGCCATATTTTTGCTGAAAGGATTTAGTAGAGAACATCGATGATAAAGTTCGCAACTTTTGGTCGCTGATAAAAAAGCCTTGCCTGTACCGGAAGTAACGTGACGTCACAGGTTGTGGAGCTCCTCACATCTGCACATTGTTTACAATCATGGCCAGCATCAGCGAGAGCGATTCGGACAGAGAAAGCGACGATTACCCCATTAATTTCAGCGAGGATGAACGATTTGTGGATGAGGAAAGTGAGAGTGAAGGATTAGAGGGCAGTGGAAGCGATTCAGATAGGGAAGATGCTGTGAGAGGCGGGTGGGACCTGATATTCAGCTGGGAATGACTAAAACAGTAAATAAACACAAGACATATATATACTCTATTAGCCACAACACAACCAGGCTTATATTTAATATGCCACAAATTAATCCCACATAACAAACACCTCCCCCCTCTCGTCCATATAACCCGCCAATACAAATCAAACACCCGCACAACACACTCAATCCCACAACCCAAAGTACCGTTCACCTCCGTACAGTTCATACAGCACATATATTTCCCCAAAGTTACGTACGTGACATGCACATAGCGGCACGCATGTACGGGCAAGCGATCAAATGTTTGGAAGCCAAAGCTGTGTACTGACGGTAGCGCGTCTGCTATCCAACTCAAAGTCCTCCTGGTTGTGTTGCTGTAGCCAGCCGCTAATACACCGATCCCACCTACAGCTTTCTTCTTTGCTGTCTTCATTGTTCATTAAACAAATTGCAAAAGATTCACCAACACAGATGTCCAGAATACTGTGGAATTTTGCGATGTAAACAGACGACTTAATAGCTGGCCACAATGGTGTCCCAAAATGTCCGCTACAATCCGTGACGTCACGCGCAAACGTCATCATACCGAGACGTTTTCAGCAGAATATTTCGCAGGAATTTTAAAATTGCACTTTACTAATCTAACCCGGTCATATTGGCATGTGTTGCAATGTTAAGATTTCATCATTGATATATAAACTATCAGACTGCGTGGTCGGTAGTAGTGGGTTTCAGTAAGCCTTTAAGGGATGTCAAAAATGGAACCCATCTTTTTTCATATGTTAATAGTCTAGGGATGTCAGGATCAGGGTTTCATGCTGCTGATTCTGATACCGATCATCCATGCGTGAGGTTAGTTGATATCAATACCGATACGATCACATGTAATACCTGTTAGTTTTTCAATTTTTTTATGGTGAGTGCTTTAAGAGTTAAACGATAAAAACACAATATTTAAACGAGTTCCTTATTCCCTTTTAATCAATAGTACACAATAACCAGGGCCTCCTTAAGCTAAGGGGGGTCTCTGGTGCTGAGGGTGTTTTGCCCCGTCACCGACCCCAACCAGCCCCCTCCAAACTCATCATCACCGCCCCTTGTCCCGAAATCACAGTTTAAAAAAAAGAAAATCATAACTTTACTCAACAGTACAGCAACAGTGCAAAAATGTCCATTTTGAAAATCATTTTGTTCATGAATACATCTTCGCAACAGGCGACTTCAACAATAGTGCTGGCAATCTGGGGGATTGCCCATACTTTTAGCTCAATAGTCAGCACGCTGACCTCTCATACCAGCAACCTGGGTTCGCGTCTTGCTCGGAGCAGATGGAAAAAACAACACAGCAGGGAGAGCGAGTACACAATCGCTTCACGAAGCTGAGCTGTCTGTGATTGACAACTATGAACACCAATCATTGTATTATGCCGTCAAAGTCGTGGGCCCCTGATTGGCTGGGTGCTGACTAGTAAAACTAAATGCAGTGTCAGCCAGAGCGCATCAACGTTTTTGATCCGCTTTAAAAGGCATTAATCGACAATAGCGAACACGTATTATTTCACAAAATCGTCCGATACTGATTAGCGGCCGATGGATCCCTATTATGGACTATACAACTATGCACCAGAACTACAAAATTAAAACCAGTTTAAAGGTAATTAAGTTGTTTTGTTAAGGTCAACTAAAAAACAGAAAATGCATTCAACAGAAAATGTATTCATTTACTTGTTTGTCTTTTCCATATGAACTTTAGTTTTTCTGTCATGTACAATATCACAAATACCATTCTTTAACAACATCTCCTCATACTTTTATTTCATATTTTGCTGAAATGCTAAATGATGAGGCAGTGTAATGATTTCAATGACATTGATTCAAGGTATGTTTCACCTAAAACAGGAACTCCTGTCTGCATTGATCTTCTTATGGGTATCTTATGTCCAATTTTAATGATAGGAAATGTTATGTAGCTTTAGAATTGAGGCTTCTTCAATTGACTTGACTTGAGCAAATCACTGAAATCCAATCCTATACACTTTAAAATTCTCTTGACATTCAAAACATGCTGCTATCTAAAGTAGAAATGATGCATACACTCTAATTTCACTACATGTTGAGTTCATGTTCAAATTGTATATACGAGTACTGCCTGACAGACATGTTGACCGAGCCTCTGGCGTTAAAATGACTCGAGTAGACTGACCTTTTCTTATCACTTTGGACCCCTATCCCAGGATCCTGTGGGTGCAGCCCGTGGGTCTTCAGCAGCTGATAACAAAGATGGCCCCCGCAGCTTTGATCCCGAAGTCAAACACAGCTCTGGGTGGATTGAACCTGGGGTGAGAATATCCAGTTGGGACAGCAAAGTGTGTTTGATGAGTGCATCACTGCAGTTTCAAAGGACTGTCATCCAGTACACCTCAATGGATCGTAACACAATCCAGGGTACCCCAAGATCCCTGGCCCCACCCCAGTGAGAAGGTTCTGGTTTATTGACACCACCTTTAACCCTGTTGTAGGTCATGGAAAGCGTTTGACAGGAAAATAACGCAAATTAAAATTGTTGCCATAACTCACAATGCAAGATCAAAAACAAAGGAAAAATGAAGCAAAGTCCCACAACTCACACAAAGAACAAAACAAAGACTACACCAAACAGCAACATGAAACCAAACGGAAGTTATCCAGGCTTCCAAGGGCACTAAATTTGCCTGATATCCATCGTTAAGACTTTAGACGTTATATTTTACATGATTATAGAGGCACTGATTTTTTTTAAACCAAGTATTTAGCCAAGAACATAAAGAAGTAGAAACACACTCGGAGTGCAGCTCTCCCAATAGTAAAGAATCCCTTTTTAAAAATCCTGAATCCAGAGGGTGATCCAGGACACCACAAAAATGTGATCGCTTGCTCCTTTTTCCACATCTGTCTTTTCCTGAAAGTTTCATTAAAATCTACCCATAATTTTTTTTAGCTATTTTGCTAACAAGCAGGGGCGTTACTTGGTCTTAAGAACAGGGGGTGCTTAGCCCCCAGGAGGTTCCTGTGATGACGCTTACCATAAGCGTCAACATTATTTCACCGAAATAAACAGATACAAAATAAATAGTTGACAAATTAGCTGAAAATAATGTTTTAGGAACTCACGTCAATCAATGTTCCACCACTGATCGCCAACACGCTCTTCAGAACAGACATTGTGGCAAATGTCCCCAGAGCTGCGGGAGACATCTTATTTAATTTCATTTAATTGCAAAAAATGTGCCAGTACTGAGACGACTAAGATTGAAGTATGTTTACTTCTGGGTTTACTTCCGTAAACACTGCAGGACATGACGCCATGTGTGTATTCGGGTCACTTTGCAATCACATTGGAGTCTGGAAAAAAAATGTTTTTAAATGTGAACAACTACATAAAAAGATCAGATTTGACAAAACAAAATCTGATTTGGACATACTACCCTGCAGTGTTGTGAACGCACTAAACGTAGCCTTAATGCTGCTGCGGTCTGGCTCGACATTGCTAAGGTAACAGTGAAAACGTGTACTGGATTTTCAGTATATTAATGCGGGCATAACTGGTGGGACGGATTGGATTGGATAATAAGCGCTGACAAAGGGTCTTCAAATGATTTATAATCATAGTGAATAATGACAGGTTATATTATCATTTATTTAAACTCATATTCCTGCATATTTATTTTGAAATGTTCTGCATTTTTTTGGTAGAAAAATACTTATTGGGGATTTTAGGGGGGGTCTAACATTATTTTAGAGGGGCTGAAGCTCCCCTAAAACAGGCCTAACGACGCCAATGCTAACAAGCAAGCAAACAGGGAGACAAATGTACACTTTCATTCCACTAACTTTCTTAAGGGTATCTTCATGTCTTTATAAATATCCCTCAGGTCTGATGGCTCCAGTAGTCTAGAGAACGTTCTTTTTTTTTAATGAATTGGCATTTCACCATGAAGTACAGTATGACGTTTGCATGCTTTTGGTTTTGCCACCATTGCCCTCAGCAACCACTCTAAGTTTTTCCCAAAACATTTCCACTTAGACTTAGACAAACTTTATTGATCCACAAGGAAAATCCTTCCACACAGTAGCTCAGTTTCAAAGGATGGAAAGAGTAAGGATGGAAAGGATAATGCAGGTATTAAGTGGACTAAAAATGTACCATAGTAGCAATATAAAATATAACATATATGTAATATGTACATATTAAATATACAGTATATAATATATATATATTTTATAATATATACAATATATAACAAATCCAAATTACTATGTACAGTATATGTAACAGCTGCAGCAAAAAATAAAAATAAAAATGAAAACTTTCTGAGATTTACAAATAGCTTCTGACTGAATTTGAAAATTTCTGAGGATTTAATGACTTTTGAATGTTGTTCTGACTAGCGATGTTCCGATCCCCATCATGCCTTTTTACAGTAATTGGTGATCGACTGATGAGTTGCCGAGCCCAGTCGATCTTTACAGCAGCTGTGTCCCAGTGTTCACATGGCTAAAGATTGTACTCACATGAAATATTCATTCAAAATGGATGTACAAGTTACAACTCCATTTCCATATTCCTTGTTACACACATGCAGGAATTGCATTAATTCCAGGATGGTGCGTGTCTTGCCAGAACTTGAGAGCAAGCTGCAATGAACACGTCGTCTATCCATAGTGCAAAGCCACTTCTGAGATACTAATCCTCACCACCATTAATTACAACGGAAACACTTACAGCGACAACACAATTGCAAAAGATATAACAAAGACAAACGACACAACACAATAATGTAAAGCCACAACTCAACTTCAAGCCACATTAGGCCCGACCTAGCAAGTTCCAGTGACGCACCGACTTCAGGAACACAACAACATGAAGTGTGACACGCTCAATCAATCAATCAATCAATCAATGTTTACTTATATAGCTCTATATCACAAGTGTCTCAAAGGGCTGCACAAGCCACAACGACATCCTCGTCTCAGATCCCACATCAGGGCAAGAAAAAACTCAGCCCAATGGGATAACAATGAGAAACCTTGGAGGGGACCGCAGATGTGAGGACCCCCCCTGGGCGACCGGTGCAATGGACATTGTGTTGATCTAGCATAATATTGTGAGAGTCCAGTCCATAGTGGATCGAACATAACAGTGAGAGTCCAGTCCATAGTGGGGCCAGCAGGAGATCATGTTGAGCGGAGACAGGTCAGCAGCGCAGAGACGTCCCCAACTGATGCACAGATGAGTGGTCCACCCTGGGTCCCGACTTTGGACAGCTAGTGCCTCATCTGTGGTCACCGAATCTGTGCCCCCCCCCCCCCCCCCCCCCTCCACGAAGGCGAGTGGGGCAGAGCAGAAAAGAAACGGCAGATCAACTAGTCTAAAAGGGGGTCTATTTAAAGGCTAGATTATACAAATGAGTTTTAAGATGGGACTTAAATGCTTCTACACAAACAACTGGCAGCCAAGGAAAATGTAATTCATGAGAAATAAAGACATACAAGAGATGGATCAAGGAGGCTATGGAAATTAGGAAAGCGACGCCAGGGGCGGAGAACATATACTGTACTGATAGTCAGGGAACTTTATTTAGCCGGTAATTCTACAGTTGAATCTTTGGTTACTGTACTTTTATTGAAATTTGCTTGAATGTTGAAAATGTGAGCAGAACATGTTTCCTCTTGTTAATTCAACCTAATGTGTTGGTTGCACTTTATTCAAAAGAGATGTGAATGCATTGGCCATTAATTGTTGTTTACTTGCTTTGTTGTATCCATAATTCATTCATACAAAATTCCCTTACAATAAATAACAGGAATATAGGAAACTTCACCTGCAGTGTCCAGTATCCACTATTTATTTCACACTCACACTGTTTGAATGTTTTGCCTAAAAAGTCACTGAATCAATTTCAACTAACAGAACCACTTCGGATCGTTCTAAAACAAATTAGATTGTTCCTGAATCAAATCGACAACCACTGATATCAAATTGAATTGTTAAAACAAATTGTTACACTATTGAGCCAATAGCAGTTATTGCTTTTGTTTAGTTATTGTGCCATAGTTATTTTGTGAAAATAAATGGTACGTAACATTCAAAACTGCAGATTTAATACATCTACAACAATACTGGCATTTTTTTAATTTTATAAGACAGGCTTTAAAAATGTTATTGTGTTACCTTTAGTTTAGTTGGATTGGAGGCCAGAAATATTGATCAAGACAGTTCTAACTATAATACCGAATGTGTCCGAGACAATGCTTTTGAGCAGCAGACGAGAGAAAAATCTATAATGGCTTTCACTTGTTTGCTCCACTTATGAGAAACGATCATGGTGTTTAAGCAGATCATTTTGAAGCTCCAGGTTTTATTGACGTCAAAAACAGGCTTCGCCACACATTGTAAGATAAAGCCTGGAGCTCTGCCAACCAAACTCTCTTTGAGTCAACTACCTTTAATCGTTCTGATTTTCATCAGTTAAAGGAGAACTGCAAATGTTTTTCAGGAATGTTGCCTATCATTCACAATCCTTATGAGAGACATGAACACATACGCATGTAATTTTTTTTTGCATTCTAATTTTGAATAATTGGCTCATTCTATGTGGCTAACAATGGTGCTATTGGAATAATCACATTTTTTTTTTAATCACTCTAAAAAGGGATCCAAAAAGTGCCAACATTGTTTTTATAAGTGTTTAAGAAAACAAGCTATTTTCATTTTACTTTTACAAATCTTTTTAGTTTGATTTTCTTTAAAAAAAAAATATTGAAAAAAATCACACGTCTTTGTAGCAAAGGTAAAAAAAAAAAAAAGCGAGGTTTACAGTGTGCAAATGCAAAGGACAGGTGTCACCCAGAGGCTACACAAATCCAGTCAGAATTTTAACAGACATGAATAACAAAAAAATAGTGACAACACTTTAAAAATGTAGTGGTAGTAACTGTCACATTAGTGTATGGTGGAAACTTAATGTTGTAAAATAAATAATTAAATAAAACAGAAAAGGAAGAAAAGAAGCAAGTTAATCTCATAATTAGCAAAGGAAAGGCCAACTATTTTTAGCCACGCCGTGATCACAGAGTGCTAACTAGCTTGTGCAGCTGCAGTGTTGACATGCTGATCTGCTGCTCATGATCGCCTGTTAGCTTGTGAAAGTTAATTGTAGATTATAAATCATTCCTCTCACCTGTATAGAGGAAGGTTGTGGACATTCAACTGAGAAGTTGGTCATCTGTGACATTCAACTAACACATGAAAATAGTGAGAAAGACAAGAGTTTGCGGCACTGGATTTTTTTTTAACCCTTTCGCAGAGACTGTGAATCATTCTTCATGTACAAGGCAAGATTTGAACATCCTATCAGTCAGCATCCTAGTGAGAGAAGACACTGTACAGTAAGTGATTAATTTAATATGTTTGTTCTGTCTCACAAAGTCTACCATGAGTAGTAGTTGTTGTTGAAGTAAAAAGCAAACGTTATGATGCGTCTGTAAAATGAATGCACTGTCGTATGCTTAAAATGATCAAAACACATAAATATTACTTACAGTCGTGGTCAAAAGTTTACATACACTTGTAAAGAACATAATGTCATGGCTGTCTTGAGTTTCCAATAATTTCTACAATTCATATTTTTTTTGTGATAGAGTGATTGGAGCTAATACTTGTTTGTCACAAAAAACATTCATGAAGTTTGGTTCTTTTATGAATTTATTATGGGTCTCCTGAAAATGTGACCTAATCTGCTTCTATCAAAAAAGTATACATACAGCAATGTTAATATTTGGTTACATGTCCCTTGGCAAGTTTCACTGCAATAAGGCGCTTTTGGTAGCCATCCACAAGCTTCTGGCAAGCTTCTGGTTGAATTTTTGACCACTCCTCTTGACAAAATTGGTGCAGTTCAGCTAAATTTGTTGGTTTTCTGACATTGACTTGTTTCTTCAGCATTGTCCACATGTTCTCAATGGGGTTTAAGTCAGGACTTTGGGAAGGCCATTCTAAAACCTTAATTCTTACCTGATTTAGCCATTCCTTTACCACTTTTGACGTGTGTTTGGGGTCATTGTCCTGTTGAAACACCCAACTCCGCCCAAGACCCAACCTCCTGGCTGATGATTTTAGGTTGTCCTGAAGAATTTGGAGGTAATCCTCCTTTTTCATTGTCCCATTTACTCTCTGTAAAGCACCAGTTCCATTGGCAGCAAAACAGGCCCAGAGCACAATACTACCACCATCTTCGAGTGCTTTATAGGCGGAAGAGAGCGACTCCCATCACCTCCAATGTTAGCTGACTTTCATTTACCAGTTATTTACAAGTTATAATGCATCGAAAAAAAGAAAAACCTGTGTGCAGATCTCACAAAAAGATTGTGAATGATATGCAGAGCTCCAAAAAAAAGTGCAGTTCCTTTTTAAAATGTATGTAATGTTTGCACTGTACCTCACAGAACAATGCAAACTGGTCCTCACCAAAACAATGACAGTTTTTTTTCCTTGGTTCATGTAACCAACCCTTTAAAAATATTTAAAAGGTTTTTTTTTTGTAATTTCAGCATATTGTTATCACCACTACTGTTTATACTTTTACAACCCTCCTAACTACATGGAAAAACATTGTACTATTCAGTACAGTGCACAGCATATACGTGTGTACATGCACATGAAATGTATTTGTGTAATTCCCTTGAGTGCATCAAATGCATATTTTAAATGCATGTTCTCTGAGCAGGATGTTGGTGTAAAAAATATTTGGTCAGACTGTTGCTAATATGTTTGTTCTTATGTTTATCTCGATTCCCATTGTAGCATGTTTTGAGAAGCTTACAGAAAATCGTAAGCAAAAAATAAAAATACAAATAAAAAATCTCACACCCCGTGTTAGAAAGGTGGAAAAATAAAACTAAAGCATTGAAATTCTGCTGTAGAGGAACGATGGAGAAAGCTTTGAACTAGTTACCTGTCAGTCTTTTTTCTGTGCGAGAGATGAGTGAGCCTTCCCTCGCTGCCTCCATGTTGTCTTTCCCCTGAGTCTGGGCAAACCCGCTACATGGGCTGGGGAAAGTTTGTGCCTCAAGACTTTGAAAAGGGATGGAGGGAAAAAGAACATGCTTCATTGCATACACAACTCTGTAATTTATTGTGTACTCCAAGACACTCCACTACTTTAAACGATTTGAAACCCAAGTGTAACATATAGAAGACATTTGTAATGTTTTTTTTTGGACAATGCTATTAATTTATGTCAAAGATGTATAACATGTATTCAAAATACTGTAATTGAAATAGTGGTATTTGTTGAGTGTCGATTTTTGCTATTGTGACTAATATATCATGTCAGTTTTCCATAGCAATTTTAGGGCGAAAAGACCAACAGCGATATGTTTTCTCACAATTGTTTTCTTTAATTTAACTGAAGAAATATTGTAATGAATTGTAATATTTCATACCCTATTAAAGCATTAGATCATGGTCACCTGTCACACTGTCATTTCGGAGAAGCCATATTCTGACACTCGACAACCACTCATAAATGTTTCCTCTACATCACTTAAAGGTGCCATATGTAGTAATCTGGCCAGAAATGGTACTGCAATCACCGTCAAAATTCTGTAGTCCCCTCCCACTCTCCATGACTGAGGTTGCCAGATACGCAGCCAAATCTACTCCAAGGAACTTCAAATGGCAATCAATGAGTCCTACGCTGTAGGTTTCTCTTGTTTATATTTCTTGCAAGATGGTTTACTAAGTAATTATGCCACATTTTACTGATGCTGATTAGCCAAATGTATTTGTAAAGTTGCACAGCAATATTTTCGTCGAAAGTCGGTACAGATTGTTGGCATTACCCTGCTAAAATGTCTAGTTTGACCGCACGGACCACCATCGAAATATTGATATGTAATAATATATAATAAATTATATATCACAAAGGCCTACTTTGATGGCAAGCCAAGGTCAACAGTAAAATTACCGCCACATTTCATTCAGCATAACTCCATGTTGCATCATGTTGCATTCTCTTCCATGTACGCACATCACCATCTTTCAGTGCAGAGTGCAATTCTGTGAACCAACCCACGTTACGCAAAAACCATGTTGCACATAAATCATATAGCCTACTACCATGTCAATACACAAAGTAGAACATCATTACATGTAATGCATTATACTGTGTCAAACAAATACCACCCCATATGTGCCTGATGCACATACAGTACCAGAAACCACAATTAGCTGTGCTAATGTTGGAACGCATTTCCTCAGCGTATCAGCATATTGATAACGAAATAGGCACCGGCACTACCCATATCCACATAGGTTTTATTTGTTGAAAATACATTTTGCCTTGTCAGTTGGCTAACGGGCATATATTTCTCACGTTAGCCTGTATGTCGATGTGTCATTGACCGGGCTAGCATGCTTAGCATTACACTAAGAGCTGAGCACCACCACACTAAGCACTCGTTGCAAGAACATACTAGCTTTGTTAGACAAGGTCATAGACTGTATTGGACAATTTTGTTTACATATGAAATGTCCATTTCCATTTATTGCAAGTAATAAGAAAATGTAAATGCCTGACTTACCTATCAAGGAGGAAATTAGCAAGTTTGGCGTCAGATGAAAATATATTCTCCGCCTTCAATTGTCTCCATCTTTCAAAGGCATCCCTGATACAAATCCTTGTTTTGTTCCTGACTTTGTCATGAATAAGTTGAGAATCCTAACGCCTTTTAGATTTACTAAGGTCTGACATGTTTAGTAACTTTACCGGTGGCAGGATCTCGACGAAGAGGGCGGTGCGTAACTGGCAACTTGGATGTGACACACTCACAGACTTTTTAATTGGTCAAATGGTGGAGGGCGGAGCATCAAAATGAAAACAATAACACTATTTCGGGGCTGTAAATCTAATTTTGAAATGAGCATAAGCCGGTTTAAACTGCTCGTTACGACAAGCTAGCAACACGGTTGAAGCGACCATAGGTTATTGCTGCTTTTTTTTCTTATCTGCCTCTTTAGTAATGTAACATGATGTAAATTTGTGAAAAGTCTGTACATTCACCCATTGCCATCGGTTTGGGCCTAAAAACAAATTTGAGACCAACATATAACGGCATACCTATCAGAGGCATTTTTTTGCACGGCACAGGGATAACTGACATAGACCCGCTTCAGAAACGACAACTTAAAGGTTTATTTTCTTCTTGATGTAGACAGGCGAAAGAAAAGAGCCCAAGTAAATCCAAACATCCCGCGCGACAGCATCTTGAAAGCAAACAAACATTTGTCTCATCTGCTTTACGTCACTGCCGGCAAACGGCGAAGGTTGATGAAGTAGTGAGACTCGAGTGATGTCCGAATTCCTCAGGGCGTTTTATCAATTTTTCACCATGGTACTAGATTCTAAGGTCCGAGGGGGAGGGTTAAGACGAAGTGAGAAGGGGTAAGAGGAAGAATTTGGATTGAGCCTCTGGAGTGCTTCCGGAAAGTATTCACAGCGCTTCACTTTTCGACATTTTATGATGAAAAGAAAAGGAATAAATTAATTTTTTACCTCAAAATTCTACAGACAATACCCCATAATGACAAAGTTTTTTTATTTTTTTTTTAGCAAAATTACTAAATATAAAAACCTGATAAATTCCATGTACATAAGTAGTCAGACCCTCTGCTCAATACTTTGTTGATGCACATTGGGCAGCAATTGCAGCATCAAATCTTTTTGAATACAATGCCACAAAATTGGCACACCTATCTTTGGACAGTTTTGCCCATTCTTTTTTGCAGCACCTCTCAAGCTCCATCAGGTTGGATGGGAATCATATTTTTATCCAGAATGTCTCTGTACATTGCGGCATTCATATTTCCCTCTATCCTAATTAGTCTCCTAGTTCCTGCCGCTGAAAATCATCCCCACAGCATGATGCTGCCACCACTGTGCTTCACTGTAGGAATGCTGTTGGCCTGGTGATGAGTGGTGACTGGTTTCCTCCAAACATGATCCCTGGCATTCACCCCAAAGAGTTCAATCTTTGTCTTATCAGACCACAGAATTGTATGTCTCATGGTCTGAGAGTCTTTCTTCTGGCTACTTTAGCATACAGGCCTGTGGTGGTTTGTTGCAGAGATGGTTGTCCTTCTGGAAGGTTCTCCTCTCCCCACAGAGGAATGCTGTAGCGCTGACAGAGTAACTATCGGGTTCTTGGTCACCTCCCTGACAAGACTAAGAAGAATGCAGCAATGTACAGAAAACATCCTGGATGAAAACCAACACTTCTCATCCAACTTAATAGAACTTTAGAGGTGTTGCAAAAAGGAATGGGCAAAACTACCCAAAGATAGGTGTGCCAAGCTTGTGGCATCGCATTCAAAAATACATGAGGCTGTAATTGCTGCCAAAGGTGCATCAACAAAGTATTGAACAAAGGCTGTAAAAGCATACAGTATGTACATGTGATTTTTTTAGTTTATTGGTTTTAACACATAAGCAAAAACAAAAATGTATTTATTACATTTTCGAATAAGACTGTCCATTCATCCATCCATCTTCTACTGCTTGTCCCTCTCGAGGTCAAGGGGGGTGCTGGAACCTATCCCAGCTGCACCACCCTGGACAAGTCGCCACCTCACCACAAGGCCAACACAGATAGACAGACAACAGTCACACTCACATTCACACACTGGGGCCAATCAAACTATCCCCAGGTGCATGTCTTTGGAGGTGGAAGGAAGCCGGATTCCGGGGGGGGGGGGGGGACCCACGCAGTCACGGGGAGAATATGTAAACTCCACAAAGAAAAAACCCCTATACCACCGTGCTAGCCGGAATAAGACTGGTCCATAACAAAATGTAGAAGAACTGAAGCGCTGTGAATACTTTCTGGATCCACCTCAAGGTTAATTTGACACTTTGGCATTGTTTAAGACGAGTATACAACATTGTAAAAACTATTATAAGTCAGAAAAAACTAAATTAATCATGGGTCCCCTTAAAACAATATAATATATTAATGAGACGAACACATTGGACCAAGACTTGATGAGTTGGTCCATATAATATATGGTCCACTGTAATAGAGTTCATTCCCACTTCTTATAAACGGAAAATACATCCGTACAGACTGTGTGCTGATTTCCCATGGTCCAACATCCTACAACAGGTCCACACTGGACTGGTGTGTGAGTGATTGTTACCGTTAGAGCACTAATGACCCACCAGACTAGTCTTATTGTTATCGCCGCTATCTAACGGTGCAGCTGTCCAAACAGTGGATGTTCACCAGCAGTGCCTCCATTTGTCTCAAGTCCTAAATCACTCCCCTCTGCAACATCTAGAACAGTTTGAAACACCAGAGACAGGCCCAGAATTGTCGCCTGATTGTTGCCGCACAACTGCTGGTAGAACGGGAGAGCGAGAGAGAGTAGGATAGCAGGCAACAGCACATAACGAGCCTCATCCTGACCCTTCATTAGAGAGGAGGAGTCCCTAACCCCAGGGGGAGAGGGCCTATTCCCAGGGGCCCATTGCACTTTTTAACAAGCCCCTGCTCCAGACACGGCCCACCAGAGATTAGTTCGGTGCACCTGATTTGTCGAGTCCAGCCTCCCGGCACGTTTTAGTTTAAAGAGGAAACACGCCCTAGATTACGGTGGCCCCATGGGAGCCGCCGGAGCCTCCTCTGACACTGCCTACTTGTGTTTGCAAACAAGGCCAGAGTCTCTGCAGTAAACAAGGTATTAGGATCTAAAAGAGCAGCAGCCTCAGACAGTGTGCATCCCCAAAAAGCAAAAGCTAATTTAAACTGCAGCTGCTGGGAAAACAACATCAACTATACAGTTTATCTGTTTGCATTGTTACACAAAACACAGTGTTTTCATCAGCATGTACCCCAGATCCGACCAATGTAAGTCTATGAGCATAAACTGATGAAGCCTGCTCAGATGAGGGACAGAATATCTTCTAAGACAAACTAAACAGTCCAGTTGTGATCGATTGAGTTCCCTGAGAACACAATGCATGAGAACATCCACAGATATTTTCATTGTTAAAGTGTCTTGTGGTTTTGAAGTAAACCATGATTGTCAAACTCTGGTACAACTACGATTGTTGTTGTTCCGCCCCCATCAAATTACAGGCCCTTCAGAGGACAAATGTTAGCAACCCAAGACCAGCATATGTCAGGAATTATTTCATCAAACAAAACACCAATGCGACAAACTTTGCACATTTAAAAGATAGTACTTAGCCCATAAGCATCATTCCTCTCACCCTAAAACCAGTGGCAAAGATACTGTATGTACTTTTTCTCATTTACAGTAACCTTCCAAGTCTCCCTTTTACTTTGATACTAAGATTATTTACGTCAACTTTGTAGATTTTTATTTTTTTTTTGTCTTTTGCTAGCAAGCCACTGAGTTCAGAGTTACAGGGAACTGTGTCAACATATTTGGACTGTCAGAAATACAAATAGAATAGACTTACTATGTAGTCAATCCAGCAATGTCATTATGTAATTTTATAGCAGCTGGATGATTTAGGAGGCTTATTTAAACAAATTTAATTGATGCGTTTTGTTGTCTGCTGGTGTTTTTTTTGTAATGCCGTTTGTTTTTTTAGTCGGTAAATATATTATTATAATGTACTGTAGCTCCGGTATATAAAAACATCTTGCAATGTACATTTTCTTGCGCTTGGATCATCCCAGACACATAAATGTGCTGCGGTGCTGTGATGGTCCACCACCCCTGTGCTGAAAATTGTTTTCTATTGTCTATAGATTGCAATTCTTGTTCAACGTATCAAAACAGCAAATGTTGGAGAGCATGATGGGATGTTGGGAACTGACCGTTTCCATGGGCACATAATGCAAGTAGAACATGCAAAAACATATTTTAAACAGGACGGTCTGCACCACTTCCGCACTTGCTATTATTGTACATGCAGTCCTAGTAGATCACACACAATTCACCTATTAATAGTACACACTATTTTAGAGTTTGCACACGCATTTATTTGCATCTCGGTGGATCAGGCCCCAAATGTTTTATTTGTTTTATGAAAGCAAATAAATGAGACCAAGACATATTTGATAACATCTTATGAAAGTGAATTACTCCATTATTTTTCTTGTTATCTTAATGAGCAACCTGTATTAACATGACTTTGTCGACATAGACAACTTTAAGTGGTCAAATTATGAAGTTGTTTCTACATTTAAAACTAGGGCTGTCAAACGATTAATCTCATTTTGTTCATAGTTAACTCAAAATTAATATATAATCACAGATAGATATAATTTTTCATTATTATTTAGTGTACTCTAGACAAATCTTCAAGTTTTAACACCATGATTGGACAATTAATTTGCTTTAATGAAATGTGTTTTAAACATTACGCTCTTTTAAACAGCTCAACACAAAAAGGACAAACAGGATTAAATGACCATAATAAAAAACTAATTGCCTGCAGTGCGTTGGTGTCTAGCCAGATTTTGTATTTTGTAGAAATACAGAATTTCTATTCCTGTTTTAGGAGCACTTGCATTCAGAGGAGAGGAGGTACACTTATAATAACACAAAATGTGTATTGTTATGATCATGCTTTGATTGTCAAAGACGTTCGATAATATAATCCTTGATATTTCTACCTGAATAAATGCTTCTGATGTTCTGTGCATTACATGTTGTACAAGTTAATGGTCTTCATATTGGTGCATGACAATGTTTTAACCTAATAAAATGTAATATTCAGCCTGCCGATCATTATGTAATTGAGGACTCGACATGTTATAAAATAATTTACACAATATATCACAAGAATAACATGCAAATGTCACAAAATAACCTTACAAAACATATCTGACAAAGCATGATCACAATGTAAGACATTTTTATTTTGTTGATGTAGTTAAACTGGATGTATAGCGTTGCACTTTAATTTTGGAGCCAGAAAAGTGTGTTATTTGTTTAAGAAAGTGAAGCACCACCCATTGTCCATTTCTGCTGGCTTGTGGCTCATCCGTAGCAAGTCAACTGCAGCAAAGTTTCCCCTGCTACGGGGAGTGTCAAAAAGGGTGCGTGTGCATTAATCGGCCGTTAAACAAATTAGTGCCTTTATTGAAAATTCTAGTGTTATTATCGCGTTACTTTGACAACCTTATTTTGAACAGTTCCTTGTAGTTTACATACCAAGTAATGGTGTTTTTTTGGTCAACAATACATTTTTACAGACCATCTTCACGCTACTTTCTGATCATCTCTTCAGGATGCTCTGTTTTGTGTCTTATTTACGTGCCTCCACTTCGACAGCATCTTCATCCCGTCAGCCATGTTGTAATGTTTTGTTCTTCCATAGCGAGTCTACTGACATATATAAATTACAACTATACGCTACTTTGTATCAGAAATGGCAACAGTGGAGGATGCATGTGCGTGTATGAGCCAGTCAGCCCCACATTGATAACACGGAAGTTGTCAAGATTTGGGTATCACAGCCAAAAAGGTACACAAAAGTGCTTGCCCTATATCCCTAAAAAAGACCAACACTTACTAGAGAATGAACTTAAAACTGTCCCATGGAGTGACATAAATTGGACAAGCACCGAACATGCCTGTGATGACCTAATGACAAAAATCAAAGAGATTATCTGTAAATGCACTAAAACAAAACCCAGAAAGAAAAGTGCTAAAATAAAAATACCTTGGATAAATGAAACAATTTGGATTCTTATGAAAAATCGGGACTCAGCTCTCAAAAGAGCAATTAAAACAGGTCTAAATACGGATCGTATGATTTTTAAAAGTTTGAGGAGCAAAGTTACAATGCTCATGCGGAAGTCTAGGGCTGACTTTCACTTAGAATTAATCAAAGCTGCAAAAGGGAACATTAGACAGTTATGGAAAACCATTGACACACTCACTGGAAGAGAGCAAACAAGAAACAACACTATAACATTAAATATCAATGGCACTACTATCACAGACAGTCTGGACATAAGTAATCATTTTAATGAACATTTCATCCAGTCTGTACAAACCCTGAATAAAAAATTCCCTCAAAATCAGTGCAAAGAATTGCCATTTATTCAGGATGGACTAAGTTTAGAATTAACAAATGAAACAAAGGTAAACAGAATCCTCTCTGCATTAACAAACTCACGATCTAGAGATATATACGGTCTGGACACTTTCTTCCTAAAAACGTATAAAGATAGTCTTACTGCTCCTATAACAACATTGATAAATAAATCAATAACAGAAAACACTTTCCCTACCACGTTGAAAACTGCCACTATCATTCCAATCCATAAAGCAGGAAATAAACAAGACATCAACAATTACAGACCAATTAGCCTTCTCCCCGTTATATCCAAAGCAATAGAAAAAGTGATCGTTGAGCAACTCACAGAACATTTGGACTATGAAGACCTCCTACATCCCATGCAGTTTGGGTTTCGGGCAAATCACTCGACCGAAACTGCATGTTGCCTTCTACTAGAAACAATCAAACAAAACCTTGATAATGGAGGTGTAGTTGGAGCAATATTCTTAGACCTCCGCAAGGCATTCGATACAGTCAGTCACCCCACGTTACTTACAAAATTAACATCTTTTAAACTGTCGACAGATACTCTGGCCTGGATTATGTCATATTTATCTGGTCGGACCCAATGTGTCCGTATTGATAACACAACATCCAGTCTCACTGCTACTGATATTGGCCTGCCACAAGGCTCTAATATCGGCCCTCTTCTTTTCTCCATGTATATAAACGACCTGCCATCTGTATGTGAGGATGTAAATATCCAGATGTATGCAGATGACACGGTTATTTAAACTTGGGGAAAGGACGCTGAAACGGTTGCCAGAAAACTTACAGCAGCCATGGAGAAGGTGGAAAGATGGCTACATGACTCTTGTCTTACATTAAAAATTAAAAAAAACTGCAACAATGTATTTTGTAAACAAATATAAAATGTCATCCTTTCCAAATATAACGGTTAATAAGGAAATAATACAAAATGTTAGTGAATATCGTTACCTGGGTGTCATTTTAGAGCCAACACTTGGCTTTAAAAAACATATCAAACAGATGTGCCAGAGTCTTAAATACAACATAAAAACGTTCAAATGTATCAGGAATTCATTAACACTGTAGGCAGATCAAACTTATTTTAATGCAATGATTATGTCTCGTTTTTATTATTGTATAACATGTTGGTCGCAGGCAAGCAAAATGACACTGAGGCCATTGGAAACTTTGCACAAACAATCCCTCAAAATCCTTGACCGAAAACCACAACACCACCATCATTGTTTAGTTCTCCAAAAATATAGATTGTTAAATGTATCTAACATTCAAAGATTAGCATCAATACGAATGGCCCATTGAATCTTAAATAACACTGCACCAGCGCCACTTAAGCACTTTGTCCAGTTTACATCTGCTGTGACAACTAGAAACACACGAGCCTCCACCAGGGGGCAGTGTAGCATACCCAGATGTAAAACCTCTTTTGCACAATCAGCCTTTTCATATAAAGCCATAAAGGAATGGAACGACCTCACAACAAACTTGAAAAGTCTAACAGATTACTCTTCATTCACAATTGAAGTTAAAAAGTGGCTTTGGAGCAATCAAAGCTGCTCACACGGTCACTAAGATGGGCATTATGTTTGACACATCAACCTAATGTGTATTGTATTTATCCATGAGAGCATTTTTATTGTAAATTGTGAGGTGTGTGTGTTAAAATCATGGTTGTTTTTACAAATGATGACAGATGTGAACAAAAGCATGTATTGTCTTTGTGTGATGATGTAAATGAGGTGTGGTTGTATTGTATATTAAGTATGTGTCCATGAAAGGGCATTTTATGACTTTTTTCTTAATACTTGTGTATGATTTTATTGTCATAATTTTATTGCATGATTTTTGTATCCCTTTAATTTAGGTAGCAAGGGACTGCAGATGGAAATGAGCTATTTAGCTATAATCTGGTACAGAACATATCTGTCTTTGAGCTTAATGTTTCTGTACATTGTCCCTTCAAATAAAGACTAAACTACTACAAGAGGATAGAGAAAAAGAAGGCGCTTATTGACTACAGCGCAGACTACAATGGCGGACTTGCGCAAAGCACTTTGGGTACATTTCTACCATATTTGGAGATGTCCGCTGACGACACACTTGGGAAAAACGTCACAAATTCCAAACGGCTCGTTTGGAGGAAGCAAGAAGGCAAGATTGTTTTATAAATATCTCTGCTGTGCATCCATGGTTTGATTTAAACATTTTGGGGGGGAAAGAGAAAAGGTAAGGTAATCTTTTTTTTCCAAAATGGCACCGCTGTAGTGGCTGCTGTTGGCAGGAGCTCTGTGCTCTTGTATAATCCTTTTGTGTTTCCTCTTGTTTTCATGTGTTTTTTGGGGGGGTTTCTTGCCTTTTTGTTCAGGACCCTTTGGAACTTCTGGATCTGCCTCCCGGGAGCCTTTTGGCCATGGAGACCAGCTGCTGGGTCTCTGCCACACCAGAGTCCATTTGGAGAGACTGGAGTAGATGCAGATGAAGAGACAGGACTGCGGCGCTAGCGCTGAGTGCAAGGACGGACAAGCTTCACAGTTCTTGGCTGAATGAGCAGGTATCGGACACCTCAGTCTCCTTAGACGCATCCTCGCTCATCCATGCGGACTGGACACTGGCCGAGATTTAGTGGGCGGCCGAGGGTGGAGTCGGCTCTCTCGGTTGCTTTGTTGGGTCTGCTCCTGTCTCTGGCCATGCTCCCCCCACCCCAGCAGACGATGGCGTGGAACATTGCAGAGGCAACCACAGTGTATATGTTGTTTTTTTTGTTTTTTCATTGTTTTTTTGTAGCTGTATGTAGAAATGGCTGGTTGCATCAGCACTGCTCTTTTAATGTAGTTAATGTCCTTTGTGTTATTTGATGTTTTCCTCTTACACACATGCTTATGTGTGCTATGGCTATGAGGTTTTTTTCCCCTTGGCCTCAGTCTGGGCCCCCTCTCCAGGGGCCCAGGCTTAGACTGAATATTTATCCCCAGCGTTTACCTGTTTCTCACCTTTTTTGTAAGGGGCACCGGAAGTTAGCAGACCCCTCAGCGATCCTGTTCTGTCTCCCTGTAATGTTTGTCTGCTCTTGAATGGGATTGTGCTGAAAATCTTAATTTCCTTTTGGGGATTAATAAAGTATTTTTGATTCTGATTCTGATAAAGGAAAGGTAAAAAAAAAAGTTGGTTTTGCTTGATATATGGGCCCCTTTAAGCGGGTTCCACTGCCAGCAAACATGCTCAGTGGCCTTGTGGTTAGAGCAGTGGTTCTTAACCTGGGTTCGATCGAACCCTAGGGGATTGGTGAGTCGGACTCAGGGGTTCGGTGGAGCCTCCGACGCTGAGGTCAAGACACACCTGACTCATCGTGTAAATAAAAACTTCTCCCTATCGGCGTATTATGGATACAGCAACAGCAGAAGTCACACTGATTTGCAGGTGTGTAATTTGTTGTGATGTTCATGCACGGTTCATTTTGTGCACCAGTAAAAAAACATATAACTTTGTCTGAAATTTGAAAAAAAATTTAAATAAATATTTTTCACTAAAGAAGGGTTCGGTGAATGCGCGTATGAAACTGCTGGGGTTCGGTACCTCCAACAAGGTTAAGAACCACTGGGTTGAGTGTCCGTCCTGAGACTGGTAGGTCGTGAGTTCAAACCAAAGACTATAAAAATGGGACCCGTTGCCTCCCTGCTTGGCACTCAGCGTCAAGAGTTGGAATTGGGGGTTAGATCCCCAAATGATTCCCGAGCGCGGCCACCGCTGCTGCTTACTGCTCCCCTCACCTCCCAGGGGGTGAACAAGGGGATGGGTCGAAATGCAGAGGATAATTTCACCACACCTAGTGTGTGTGTGACTATCAGTGGTACTTTTTAATTCATTTTTTTCCCCAAAAAGGGTTTGAGCTTTGCACCTGTGCCACCGATGCTCAAAGTTCCATTGAAATGAGCGGTACAGTTTTCTCACACACAAACAATACCGCCTTATTACCTTGAGGTAATAACTGCCTCTACAGATAACAAATCATCTTTATTGCCGTACGCTACTGCTTCACTTCATTAAGATGTTTAGACACCCATTAATGTCACTTTATTTATTCCATCCCGGTGCTTACGCCAACCGCGGGCTTCCTAGCCGAAACAACATTATCATCATGACAGTGTGCCGCAATCCATTTACCGGAGGGCTCCCTGTAATAGCTCTCCAGGTATTCGCAACAACTGCTTCCCCCTAACAGAAGGAGGAGATGCGCACAGTAATCACTCTGTTTTCACAGGGAAAACGCTGTTATTATTCAAACTTCACAGTGAATAATTGAGCGAGTGAATGTGCTGGGAAGGGCCCGGAATGAGACAGTAATTCTGTGAGTGTGTGTGTGAGTGTGTGTGTGTGTGTGAGAGTGAGTGAGTGAGTGTGTGTGTGTGTGCTTACCTTCTTAGCATGCGCCTGCTGCCTCCCCTTTGAGGAGCAGCCATTACTAATCGCTAAAAAATTTCCTCCCTTTCCTACCTGCGGGGCCTGTCAGGTCATAAATGAAAAGGAATTAAGTAGAAATCCATATGTTTCCGAGACTACCTTCATCCCCCCCCACCGCCAACCGCCAACCGCAACCCGGCGCCGTATATCATTAGAGGAGCAAATTAAACATTAGCGCTTCGGCTGCCGCTAGTTTGGGCTAATTGCTAATCAGCAGTAAAAGTTGCCTGGCACGGAATATTGCTTACCATAAGCTAAAGGTAATTTGCTTCTCAAGGAGAGCTAGACCCCGTCTGTTGTTGTCCAGAGTCCGTGCCTAATTACAGCCGGAGGGGGATGACAGTCACTCAATGAAGATTAAGACGGAGGCGAGAAATGGAAATGTGCCATAATGTCGGAATCAAGTAAAAGTCTGTTTTTTGGTTTCTTCCATTTCTCCCTGCGTTGTTTACTGCTTGAACATATTTGGCCAAAGGGGAAAATGGTGGTTCAACTTTGGGTTTTTCAAACTGATGCTTTGTTTATGAGTGTTTACTGAGCCACCAACTATTTAATTTGTTACAATTTAGCTGTCAAATATAAGTACTAGAGATGTCCGATAATGGCTTTTTTGCCGATATCTGATATTACGATGTTGTCCAACTCTTAATTACCGATTCCGATACCAACCGATACCGATATATACAGTCGTGGAATCAACACATTATTATGCCTAATTTTGTTGTGATTCCCCGATGGATGCATTAAACAATGTAACAAGGTTTTCCAAAATAAATCAACTCAAGTTATTGAAAAAAATGCTAACATGGCACTGACATATTTATTATTGAAGTCACAAAGTGCATTATTATTTTTAACATGCCGCAAAACAGCAGCTTGGAATTTGGGACATGCTCTCCCTGAGAGAGCATGAGGAGGTTGAGGTGGGCGGGGTTGAGGTGTGGGGGTGGGGGGTAAGGGGTAGCTGGGGGTGTATATTGTAGCGTCCCGGAAGAGTTAGTGCTGCAAGGGGTTCTGGGTATTTGTTCTGTTGTGTTTATGTTGTGTTACAGTGCGGATGTTCTCCGAAATGTGTTTTTCATTCTTGTTTGGTGTGGGTTCACAGTGTGGTGCATATTTGTAACAGTGTTAAAGTTGTTTATACGACTACCCTCAGTGTGACCTGTATGGCTGTTGATCAAGTTTGCTTTGCATTCACTTGTGTGTGTGAAAAGCCGTAGATATTATGTGACTGGGCCGGCACGCAAAGGAAGTGCCTTTAAGGTTAATTGGCGCTCTGTACTTGTCCCTACGACGTTTTAAAAAGTCATACATTTTACTTTTTGAAACCGATACCGATAATTTTGAAACCGATACCGATAATTTCCGATATTACATTTTAAAGACAAAATGGCGGCGCATGAGAAATGCTGCGGCTCACTAATGCTCTTGGGAGTGTAGAGCGATTTGGCAAAAAACACCCGTCATTTCTGTCAATTTCATGGCTGGCTCAAAGCGTGAACACTCCGTGATCACATATGACCGACAGACAATTCTGGATGTGGATGGATCGGGTCGTTATAGACTGAAAGATGCATGTACGGTGGACCTCCTCGCTAGCATGGGAATACTTCGTGGGCTACATCGAGCGGCCTTTGTAGCAGCGGAGTCAAGTGCTAGCGGTGACCGCCAATGGAGACGACATAAGCGGTGCGAGCAGAAGCAGAAGCGGGGATGCCGAGCTGGGCTAACAACAAAGAGAAAAGCTAACCAAAGAAACGTGGAGTCTCCGGGTAAGAAGCCATTTAAACTAGAACTAGCCTGCGTCAGGCTGGATAATCCCTGCACACATAGCTTCATTCATTGAGTGCACGCAGATACACACATTGGCTGACTTTAATTTATAAGGCTCTTTTAGGTTTAATACCTCCATACTTGTGTACTCTGTTACAAAGAAAAAGCAGCTCTTACGCATTACGTTCTAACAATTTGTATGTTTTAACTGTTCTTCATGTACGGACTGAATTTGGCAAAAGAGCTTTTGGCATTGCTGCCCCTATGGCATGGAATGAATTGCAGACGAAACTGAAACTTACAGAACTACTTCCATTTGGAGCCTTCCGTTCTGTCCTGAGGGACAAACAGCGAGAGACGTTTGCACAGTGCCTGTGTTTTTAAAGATGTAAATCTCTGTTGTTTTACACTTCTCTTATGTATTATAAAATGTATGTCTTAATGTGTTTATTTTGAAACTGCTCTGTGACATGTGCTGTTGACCTCTTGGCCAGGTCACCCTTGTGAAAGAGATCTTGATCTCAATGGGTTTTCTTATCTGGTTAAATAAAGGTTCAGTATAGCAATTCTATTAGAATAAAACACAACTCACATAATGTTTTTTCTTTTGTGACCGTGTCAGAGGCAGACATACATTGTATTGAGGTAGCTAACTATGATGCGTTCAGTTTATCGCAACATCAAGCAAACAATCTGAATATCCCCGTCGTATCAATTCCTAGATATGGTCGAAACTATTTAAAGTGCAATACGCATAATAAACGCAACATTATTAATATTGCTACTTCGGATAATTTCAACAAACAATCCTCAAAACAGCCCACTACCTATAATATGGGCTTTTTAAACATAAGATCATTATCTTCCAAAACGTTATTAGTTAATGAAGTCATTAGAGACAACAAACTTGACGTCGTTGGTCTTGCCGAGACCTGGCTCAAACCAGACGATTTTTTTGCGCTAAATGAAGCATCTCCTCCTGGCTATACCAATACACATGTTGCCAGACCTCTTAAAAGGGGAGGGGGTGTCGCACTAATATACAATGAAAACTATAATCTTACACCTAACCTAAATAATAAATATAACTCGTTTGAGGTGCTCACTTTGAGGTTTGTCACACCGCTGCCTCTCCACCTGGCTGTTATCTACCGCCCCCCCTGGGCCCTATTCGGACTTCATCAGTGAATTCTCAGAGTTTGTTGCCGATCTAGTGACGCACGCCGACAATATAATCATAATGGGGGACTTTAATATCCATATGAATACCCCATCGGACCCTCCATGCGTGGCGCTCCAGACTATAATTGATAGCTGTGGTCTTACACAAATAATAAATGAACCCACGCATCGCAACGGTAATACGATAGATCTAGTGCTTGTCAGGGGTGTCACCACCTCTAAAGTTACGATACTCCCGTACACTAAAGTAATGTCCGACCATTGCCTTATAAAATTTGAAGTTCTGACTCATTGTCAACAAACTAGTAATAATAATAATAATAACTACTATAGAACCCGCAACATTAATGCTGCCACAACGACGACTCTTACTGACCTACTGCCTTCGGTAATGGCACCATTCCCAAATTATGTGGGCTCTATTGATAACCTCACTAACAACTTTAATGACGCCCTGCGCGACACCATTGATATTGTAGCACCGCTAAAGCTAAAAAGGGCCCCTAAAAGGCGCACCCCATGGTTTACAGAAGAAACAAAAGCCCAGAAATGATCATGTAGAAAGCTGGAACGCAAATGGCGTGCGACTAAACTTGAGGTTTTCCATCAAGCATGGTGTGATAGTTTAATAACTTATAAACGCATGCTTACCTCAGCTAAAGCTAAATATTACTCAAATCTCATCCACCTCAACAAAAATGATCCTATATTTCTGTTTAGTACGGTAGCATCGCTAACCCAACAAGGGACTTCTCCCAGTAGCTCCACCCACTCAGCAGATGACTTTATGAATTTCTTTAATAAGAAAATTGAAGTCATTAGAAAAGAGATTAAAGACAATGCATCTCAGCTACAACTGGGTTCTATTAACACAAATATGACTGTATATACGACGGACACTGCCCTCCAAAATAGTTTCTCTCTCTTTGATGAAATAACATTGGAGGAATTGTCAAAATGTGTAAATGGGACAAAACAAACAACATGTTTACTTGACCCAATGCCTGGGAAACTTATCAAGGAGCTTTTTGTATTATTAGGTCCATCAGTATTAAATTAAACAAGGTGACTCTGTAAAGAATCTGGGTATTATCTTCGACCCAACTCTCTCGTTTGAGTCGCACATTAAAAGTGTTACTAAAACGGCCTTCTTTCATCTCCGTAATATCGCTAAAATTCGTCCCATTTTGTCCACAAGCGATGCTGAGATCATTATCCATGCGTTCGTTACATCTCGTCTCGATTACTGTAACGTTTTATTTTCGGGCCTCCCTATGTCTAGCATTAAAAGATTACAGATGGTACAAAATGCGGCTGCTAGACTTTTGACAAAAACAAGAAAGTTTGATCATATTACGCCTATACTGGCTCACTTGCACTGGCTTCCTGTGCACCTAAGATGCGACTTCAAGGTTTTACTACTTACGTATAAAATACTACACGGTCAAGCTCCTGCCTATCTTGCCGATTGTATTGTACCATATGTCCCGGCAAGAAATCTGCGTTCAAAGAACTCCGGCTTATTAGTGATTCCCAGAGCCCAAAAAAAGTCTGCGGGCTATAGAGCGTTTTCTATTCGGGCTCCAATGCTATGGAATGCCCTCCCGGTAAAAGTTAGAGATGCTACCTCAGTAGAAGCATTTAAGTCTCATCTTGAAACTCATTTGTATACTCTAGCCCAGGGGTCACCAACCTTTTTGAAACCAAGAGCTACTTCTTGGGTACTGATTACTGCGAAGGGCTACCAGTTAGATACACACTTAAATAAATTGCCAGAAGTAGCCAATTTGCTCAATTTACCTTTAACTCTGTTATTATTAATAATTGATATTTATCTTTGTGGAAACACTGATCATCTTAATGATTTCTCACAATAAATATATATAGAAACAGATGAATATCAATATGCAACACTTTATTTTTATATTTTCTCTAAGTGCACATTTTTCAAATTGAACATTTTCAAATGATCACTTCTAAGACAGTCTTGTGAAATCACAATATCCCATTTTAACTAGCTAGCCACTAACATTTTTTAACAAATCATGAATTACTTTGCACCATGTTTGTACAAATAATAACTCATGTAAAATACAAAAGTAAACTCTCCAATTTTTAAATCATGTCACACTTTGAACTGGACACCAAATCTGTTATCTGTTTCTTTGTCAGTTAGTGGGAAGCCTGGCATTGCATGCTGTTAACTAGTGTGTTGTACTCTGGTGTGTAACTTGACACTGCAACTCTGAGTGAGTCTTGCAGATGTGCATCAGTGAGGCGTGTTCTGTGTTTGTTCTTGATGAAGTTCATGTCAGAAAAGGCTGATTCACAAAGAAACGATTTTTCCTCATTGTTTGCGGAACCTTCTTAATCTTTTGGACATATTTTCACAGCAATCTGGCCTTAAGCTTAATTATGATAAATGTAAAATGTTAAGGATCGGAAATCTAAAGGGAACGTCCTTTCGAATGGAATGCAAAGTGCCTGTTTTGTGGACAGATGGACCAGTTAACATACTTGGTGTTGTTGTCCCAGAAAATCTGGAAGATCTAGGCTCAGTAAATTATGATAATCGACTAAGAAAGCTGGACAAAATTATGCAATTATGGAAAGGGAAATCCCTAACCTTGTATGGTAAAATGTCTATTGCCAACTCGTTAATTATTCCTCAATTGATTTATTTGTTTTTGTCATTACCAGCTCCATCACAAAAGTTTTTTAAGATTTATGAGCGGAGGGTCTTCGATTTTGTCTGGAACGGCAAACCAGAAAAGATTAAAAGAAAGGTTTTGTACAAAGAGTATGAATATGGGGGCCTGAAACTTCTCAACCTTAAGCTATGTGTCTGTCTTTAAAAGCATCAATTGTTCCAAAGATGTATTTAAACATTGAGTGGTACACAAATGTCCTGTTGGACAAAAAACATGTACTGTATCAAAAGAAATTGTATCCTTTTTTACAAGTGATCCCCTCCCAGAGAGTCTGCTGGGAAACATGGCGGGGTTCATAAAGGAAACAATCCACTCATAGTGGTGTTTTCAATTTTATGTGCCAGAAAAAAGAGACAATATTTTGCAGCAGTTAATATGGATGAACTCTAATATTGTAATAGATGGAAAGCCTTTCTTTTGGAAAAATATGTTTGAAAGAGGAATCATTTTTGTCAATGATATTATCAATGAGAATGGTAAAATTATGAAGTATGATGAATTTAGAGCTATGTATGGTGATGCTTGCTCAAGCTTTTCATTTTATCAACTAACTGGAGTAATTGGGAAAAGATGGAAACAAATAATTAATTATGGAACTACTAAATTATTAGTTTGTATACCTCTAATAAGAAATTATAGTTGGCAAAAAGGAACTAAAATAAATAGAAAAATATATAATTTTTATTTAATAAAGAAATCTTTGAAGGCTGCCTCATACAACACAAATGGAAAATGGGAGGACTTTTTTGACTGCCCGTTGCCATGGGATGCCATATTCAAACTAATCTATAAAACCACTATCGATGTGCAAAATCGTTATTTTCAAATTAAAATTATTTATAACTTCTTACCCACAGGGAAAATGTTAAAATTATGGAATATGACAGAGTCAGATGATTGCCGATTTTGTTGTCAGGAGTCTGAATCCACCCTGCATTTGTTTTGGTATTGTCATATTGTGTCTTTGTTTTGGGTGGAAGTTGAAAAAATGTGTTTAAGGATTGGTTTGTTTATGAAGCTTAATGTGGTTTCTGTTATTTTAGGAGAGTTCATTGACAATCATGATTTAGTCAATTTAATTATAGTACTCTGTAAAATGTTTATTTTTAAGGCCAAAAACAGATATTCACTTAGTATTACTTTCTTTAAAACATTTATTCAGTATTTTCTAACTTTAGAAAGTTACATGGTTGAAAACGATAATGATGCCAAAAAACATTTAAAAAAAAAAAAGAGAAGTCCTCAAAGGCTTATTTTGAAAGTATAATTATGTTTATAGATTATATGATATCTGTTGTTGTGTTTCCTAATTTGAGTGACCTGGACATAATCTGGACTGTACATAAATGCTTATTTTGAAAATGTAATTTTGTTTATAAATTATATGCAATCTGTTGTGTTCCCTAATTTTTTTCTGTGTACATGAATGAAGGTGTGTGTTGCTGAGTCCGACTTGGACATTATCTGGACTGGGCCTGGTTTAAAAAACCCTTTAAACAAATCTAATTTCATTGACAACTTGGTCTGTTGAAGATAAGGCCCTTTTTTTAAAAATAAAATAAAATAAGATCAATAAATAAAAAACATTTTCTTGGATAAAAAAGAAAGTAAAACAATATAAAAATAATTACATAAAAAATACTAATTAATGAAAATGTTAGTGGACCAGCAGCCTATACAATCATGTGTGCTTCAGGGACACACTTGCAGATGTGTTGTCTATGTTGTGGGAACCAGAATATTGGTAGCAGAAAGAAATAACCCCTTTTGTGTGAGTGGGTGTGGATGAGTGTGCATGGGGGAGGTTGTTTGGGTTGATGCACTGATTGAAAGTGTATCTTGTGTTTTTTCTATGTAGATTTAATTTAAAAAAAAAAAAAAAAAAAAAAAAGTATTTATTTATTTATTTTTATTTTTTTAGAACAGGCCCGCGGGCGACTCATCTGGTCCTTACGGGCGACCTGGTGCCCGCGGGCACCGCGTTGGTGACCCCTGCTCTAGCCTTTAAATAGACTCCCTGTTTAGACCAGTTGATCTGCCGTTTCTTTTCTTTTCTTTTCTACTCTGCTCCAAACCCGGGGTGGACCGCTAGCCTGTTCATCAGATGGGGACATCTCTACGCTGCTGACCCGTCTCCACTCGGGATGGTTCCTGCTTGCCCCACTATGGACTGGACTCTCGCTGATGTGTTAGACTTTCACAATATTATGTCAGACCCACTCGACATCCATTGCTTTCGGTCTCCCCTAGAGGGGGGGGGGGGGGGGGGGGTTACCCACATATGCGGTCCTCTCCAAGGTTTCTCATAGTCATTCACATTGACGTCCCACTGGGGTGAGTTTTCCTTGCCCGTATGTGGGCTCTGTACCGAGGATGTCGTTGTGGCTTGTACAGCCCTTTGAGACACGTGTGATTTAGGGCTATATAAATAAACATTGATTGATTGATTGATTGATTAAAGCATTTATCGGCCGATAATATCGGACTGCCGATATTATCGGCAGTCCGACATTATCGGACATCTCTAATAAGTACCGTATTTTGAAAAGGTTTTGTAAATGTTTATTTACATACCTTAATTGTTTCCAAACGGCGCTTGTGGCACGGCTGTAAAATAGGTGATCAAACAAAACAGAAGTCATAGTCATGGACCCACTAGCTGCGAAAGCCATCTCCCCAATCAGCGAACAGACTCAATAACTCCATGGTGACGTTTTGGTGAATTTACGAAACTGAAACATTACAAAAAGAATGCTGTTTGTAAGTTAATAATACCAACACGGACACTTGTAAATGTGTTAGCATATTTGCTCTTGCTAACGACACATTACATTACGATAGCACATACAAATATGCATAAAGAACACTCCAAACAGACATCACACATGGGACGGTTTAGCAAGTATGAATTGTGTTAGTTATATTGTAAAACTTACAAATGTTGCCTTTGTTGATAAAGAATCATTTTGAGCAGAATGCTATGGACGAATATACTTCCAGTTCAAGGCACAGAACAGGAAGTACATTTTCAACCCGTAGCACTTGCAAAGAGTGAACTCGTCCAAAAGATGGCACAAACAACAACAAACATTTTCAGTGTCTGTCAGTGTTACTTGAAAACTATTTGTTGCATACAAAACATTATGGCCGTTAGCGAAGAAAAATCCATAAATTAGCTGCACTGTTTTATAGACCGCAGGATTCAAAGCATGGGAAAAAAGTATGGTATATATAATATACGGTAATCATGATTGAAAATAAAGATCAGTTATATGGAATAAATATGATTTGTATCTATCAACCTCACAGTATATAATGCCTCATTATTTCGTATTAAGCTTGGTCCATTTGTAAATGTTACTTAATATTTAATAATAAATCTTTACAATGGAACCTGCTTAAAGGGGAACTGCACTTTTATAAGAATGTTGCCCATCATCCACAATCCTTATGTGAGAAAAGGAACACCTCTTTTCCTTTTCTGTGCGTTCTAAATAGTGGAAAAACTGCTATCAGGAGACGGCTAACAATCCAGGTAATTAGGAAAGATCTATTCTACCTATAAAGTCTTCTAAAAAAACATACAAAAACAAAAACCTCAGACACCATTCTATATACATGCTGTGTGTGTGTATATATATATATATATATATATATATATATATATATATATATATATATATATATATATATATATATACACACATGTATGTACCGTATATGTAATGTAGTAAGGGGTACATTAATGGTAACATGTAATATTTACAGTATTTTGGACATTTTAAGCATTACTTTCACATTGATTTCACAGAGCGCATGTTAACAATAGCCTCCGTTGCTATGCGCTCTGTAAAACCAATGTGAACAACAGCAAAAAGAGCACTTTCTGTGTTTGCTACCTTGAATGGCAGAATTAGAGAGCGCTTTGGAGCGTTATCATGTACATAGCACTATTGCTAAACGTTTACAATACGAACATAAAACATTGACTTAACTACTCAGTGGCCTACTGGTTAGAGTGTCCGCCCTGAGATCGGTAGGTCGTGAGTTCAAACCCCGGCCGAGTCATACCAAAGACTATAAAAATGGGACCCATTACCTCCCTGCTTGGCACTCAGCATCAAGGGTTGGAATTGGGGGTTAGATCACCAAAATGATTCCCGGGCACGGCCACCGCTGCTGCTTACTACTCCCCTCACCTCCCAGGGGGTGAACAATGGGATGGGTCAAATGCAGAGGACAAATTTCACCACACCTAGTGTGTGTGTGACTATCATTGGTACTTTAACTTTAACTTAACTTTCAAATGTCCGCTCCCAATGGGATGCCGACTGACAGGACGGTTGTATCTTTCAGCGCTAATGCTTTCCTTGAGCTGGTAAATTCAGAATAATCCTTACTCCTCTAGTAGAAATATGCTTCCTAGCAATGTTGCGAGGGTCATATGTGGCATTCCACAACTTTCTACTATACATGTGAGATGCATGATTTATAATCCGTTTTTCATTAGCCGCTCAAGCTAGCTAGTCGCAAGTAGCTCCTGGTCGAAGGAGCAATGTGAGCGAGGCGGTGTATCACAACGCCACAGTATGAAAGGGATTCATATGGGCTCTTTCGTCGCGGTTTAACTGACACATGCACCATCCACTTTAGCCACCAGATGGCGTTAGAGTGTTAATTATCTTAAAATATGTTTTGTGGCAATTACAACTTTGACCACAGCGTCAGTTGCTATGTAAAGTGGCACTACCAATCATTTTCAGCAGACTGTATTTAAAATGATTCACCCCCCCTCTTCCTCTCACGCGAGATCCACTCAGTAATGGGGCCGAAATAATCCATTCCCTACTGTATGTGTTAGCTTTCACAATTACAATGTTGCTATAGCTTGGTTACTATGCAGGTCACGGCATGTAAACGGAGCGTTGTTGGTGGTTTTTGGATGTTTTTGTTTGAGGGTTTTATCCGGTGGAATAGATTAATCCCGATTACCCACATTGTTAGTCGCCTCATACTAACAGTTTTTCACTATTTAAAGTGCACAGAAAAGGGAAGGAAATATGTGTTCGTCTCTCATATAGGGATTGTGGATGATGGGAAAAATGGGGGAAAAAAACCAGTGCAATTTTCGTTGACATCGGTCTTATTTACGTCAACAACTTTTCCACTGTTTTTATTACAAAAAAAGAGTATGCCTAAGTCAACGTGCATGGTCGACGTGTTTTGCAGTATTGTTAACACGAAGCAGTGTAAAATGACAACACAACTATACGGCTTTAAAAACGGCTCACAATGACTTCCTGTTCAGTGCAAAGTAAGCTTCAAAATGAAATCTATGCAGTATATTCTAGAGATTCTACTATAGCAACTAACAAAATGCACGCGTTATTTTTCAGCAACGGGCAGAGAGATTTGCACAAGTAAGAACGTTTTATTTTCATTGTGCAGGAAATGTCTAGTCTTAGTTTCGATTCTGAGTGTGTTGACAACCGTTAATGTCGTTTGGTCTGGGACGCGTCAACATATATATATTTTTTTTTATGTCCTGCCCAGCTTCTCAGGCAAATCATATATTTGATGTAGATGCCCATATCGGCTGTTCAGATTTACTTTACAAAAGAGAAGTGTAGGATACTTCTCTTGTTGCCTTATTTGTATTTTGACTTTATTAAATGTATTTATATTATCATTTGGTGCAGCCGGGCCGGAGCAGGAGGGGATAGAAAGAGAAAAAAAGGAAGACAGCGGGGGTAGATGTGGGGACAAGAGGGGGATTAGACAGAGAGACAAAAATAACAACAGCAAACACAACAACAACAACAACAGAGCAACATCAGCAAATACGACATGTAAAAATATGATGGTAAAAGTAATAGCAAATAAGCAGTTAGCGAATATAAAAAATAATACAGAAATGATAATGAGCATTATTACACTAAAAATGGAGCAATATGAATACCAATAGAAATAGTGCTATTGATAATAAACAATACCAACACTTTACCTTTATTATCAACAATACAATTGTTCAAATGCAACAATACAAATACGTAATGATAACTTGAGATATGAAAGAATGCAGAAAAATGGAGGGGAAGAAAGAGAAGCAACCTACATTAACCTTGTAGATTGTTATAGTAACAATAGGTTAAGCTTTGTCAGTGTGCCATGTGTTGTACCCAGTTTACCCTAGGGCAACAACGTTAATATATGTTTGATGAAACGTGATTATGTGCATGAGCGTATGTGTGCATATGTACTTGTATATGTACAGTATGTGTATATGTGTGCTTGTACAGTGAATGTACGTGTATATGTGTGTTTGTACAGTGAATGTATATGTATAGAATGTGTATGTGTGTGTTTGTACAGTGAATGTATATGTACAGTATATGTATGTGTGTGTTTGTACAGTGAATGTATATGTACAGTAAGTGTATGTGTGTGTTTGTACAGTGAGTGTATATGTACAGTATGTGTATACAGTATGTGTGTTTGTACAGTGAATGTATATGTACAGTATGTGTAAATGTGTGTTTGTACAGTGAATGTATTTGTACAGTATATGTATGTGTGTGTTTGTACAGTGAATGTATATGTACAGTATGTGTATGTGTGTGTTTGTACAGTGAGTGTATATGTACAGTATGTGTATATGTATGTTTTTACAGTGAATGTATATGTACAGTATGTGTATACACTATGTTTGTATAATGAGTGTGCGTGTGGATGTACGAACTTTGAGTGTGTAAATATGTACTGTATTTGTATATGTATGTGGGAGCGTAGGTACCTACGTATGTGTGTATGTATGTATGTGAGTATATGTGAATTTGCATGTACAATACATTTGACTCCCAGTGTGTGCGGGAGCCAGAGTACGGCCCCAGCCTCCCCGAGAGCCCATCCCATAAACAGTAGGTGCGGTGCCCAGGGAACCAGGGACCACCGCCCCCACGCAGCCAAGCAGCGACAGGAACCCCAGAGCCTGGCCCACCGCGCCGCCCACAAGGGCCAGCAGCAGGCTGCAGACAGACGCACCCGGCAGAGGACAAGGCACGAGAAAAGCAGGGGGCAGCCAGACCCCAAGCCAGCGAGAGACCACACCCCACACGGACAGAAAGGCGGGACGCCCCGCCCGAGGGGCCCGGAGACCCCCCGCAACCGGACGGAAAGACCGCCCCCGCCCCACCGGCAATCGGGCCCCCCCCCCCGGACAGCCCGGCGAGGCCAGCCCACGGCCACCCCACCAAAGCCGGCCGCCACAGGACCACCCAGCACGGGGCCACGGGAACCACCCACCCCACCCGCAGGGACCCCAACGATGGAGATGGAACAACCAGCAACCGCCCCGCCGAGTCCCCCCCTGAGGTAGGGGAAAATAAATATGCGTCAACATAAACAGGTTCCACTGTGCTACTTAACCTGGTTTGGGTCATTCATCTTTCGATGTTGCTAGGGTTGTAAAAGACCATACACTTTCTTTTGGTATTCCTCATCATTACCCTAAAGCAGTGATTCTCAAACTGTGGTACGGGCAGTGGTGTGCTGTCAGGGCCAGCAAGGCCTTCTCTGCTGGCCTAACATAACCAGAAATCATGATCATAATTAAAGATCAGAGTCATTTTTAATTGACTTTCCCTAAATATCTAAAAGTATTCATATTATCTTCATGTCATATTAATGGTAAATGGTAAATGGGTTGTACTTGTATAGCGCTTTTCTACCTTTTTTAAGGAACTCAAAGCGCTTTGACACTATTTCCACATTCACCCATTCACACACTGATGGTCACACTATTATGCTCCTTCCAGTGCTGTTGTTTTTAGGTTAGACTTTGTATCCAATCAGAATTCAGCTAGCTTATGTTGCCATGCTGTACAAAATCTGCCCGGGGCCTTCAGAATCAACAATTCGGGCGTATGTGCACTGTAAGTTAACGGACACATAGAGTTGATAGACAATTGTGATAGCCAATCAGATCACGAGTTGTTGTCAGTAAGGCCTTCTAGCTGGCCTTATGCTGTGATTGGATACTCACTTGGGAGTCCCAAGTGAGTATCCAATCGCAAGTTGCGAAAACAGGAAGTGGCACCGGAACCATACGAGCCACAGAAAGCCACAGAAAACTCACCGGTTCAATAACCACGAAGATAAAGTGTTTGTCTTACACCTAGTAATCCGCTGTGGATAGACGAAGCCAAGCAATGCAGGTTTACCACCCTCAGTGTGACCTGTATGGCTATTGATCAAGTATGCCTTGCATTCACTTGTGTGTGCGTAAAAGCCGCATATATTATGTGACTGGGCCGGCACGCTGTTTGTATGGAGGAAAAGCGGACGTGACGACAGGTTGCAGAGGACGCTAAAGGCAGTGCCTTTATGTAGGGATGATACTCGAAACCGGTTTTCCCGGTTGTTTGATAAGAAAAGAACCGAGTCCTCGGACTCGAATCCCTTTTTGAGAACCGGTACCCGTTATCGAGACCACTATAGTAAAGGAAAAGAGTTGATTCTTTATTCGAATCCCGTCCCGACCAGAAATGCTCCGTGGGACATCACAAGAATTGACGTCACGTAGCTCAGTCATTAGGCGCAGATAGCGAAAGCAGGAAAACAATGGACGGGAAAAAGCGCTCCAAGGTGTAATAAAGTTCAAAACAAAAGCTATCATCCATCGAATAACTTTACTGAGAGATTTTAGCAGGGTAAAACACATGACGAACACTTTTACGACCAACCGGAAACATAGCAACCAGGCTACCAACGCACCTCCTTTACGGCAGCTGTCGCAACGTTCTTAAAACAACCGCAGCACATACATATATATACAACATATCTCCCTTTTTTAACTTTTGTTTTTCTTTCCTTGTAAACAAAACAAAATCACACTGTAGATGTGTTGTCTGTCTAATTATAAATAATGCAGACGAGGCGTGTTGGCTGAGTTCTTGACGTTTACTTTCACAGCGTGGCAACATGCAACACTTTTCGGGGCTACCGCGCATGCTCGTAACTCCCGTTGCATGCTGGGTAGTGTAGTTGTTATATTGTCTCGCTCATAACATTTTTCCCCCTATGGGTGAGGGCGGACCTACGTCACTTCCGCCTACCAATCCCCTAGCAACCGGGAATTCGTTGAAAACAAACCAGCTCACAGCGAACACAGCATTGACAGAAAAAGCATTTAACGAGCGTTGTGGCTTGGAAGTCGGCGTTAAATCCTTCATTTACGCATTTTTACTTATTCGCATATCGTGTGAAAAAACGAAAATGTATTATTTGCGTCAGACTCATCTCAGTGAACTTTAAAGCTTCTCAGGCTTAGCTTAGCTTGCTAGTTAGCTTAGCCTGTGCGCTACTAAGAAAGAGACTCGGAAGTTATCAACAACAAGATCAAGTGTTAGTGTATAAAATATTGAGAGATTTGAGGGCTACATGTATTGTTTAAGTACAACTGTTCTTCGCCAGGTGTTCTTTGGCCGCCCTGGCTTACGTTTTCCCGGTGGTGTCCATCTTAACGCTGCCTTTGGTATCCTCTCGTTGTCCGGTTTTCGAAAATAGCTAGCTAGGCTATAGACTATATAGTATATACCGCATGTTATTTTTGTATCAATCAATCAATCAATCAATCGTTTATTTATATAGCCCTAAATCACAAGTGTCTCAAAGGGCTTGTACAACAACAACTTCAGCTGTCAAACGTTATAAGGTAAAAATTCAACAAGTACAACATTAGCACGGACGGTATAGCCAAGTTGTGGTTAAGAAGGTGGATTTTTGTTCCTTATATTTACCAGAAACGAAGTGATCCGAACACACGACCCGGGACTTTGGGGGACTCCAGTGAGAACCGTCCTCGTTTTCCCGGTGTAAAGCTGCGAGCCATTTGTCTCTTCTCTGTGGGCTTTTATCGCGCTTTGGCAGAACAAAATACAACCTTTGTTTTCCCTGTTTCCAGTTGTGGTTAGCACAACCAAAAACATCACAGTTTTTCGGCATTTTGGAGGCAGAATGACGGGTTTAACCAGCGTAGGTCGACAGGTTAAAGAGTAATGGCAACGGTTTGTTTTCAACGCCAGTCTCGTTGCTATGGCTCGAAGAACCCGTATGTAGCTCAGTTGCCCGGATGTCGGCCCTCACCCATAAAGAAATAATGTTAACTCAATAAAGTGTATTTCTTTTTTTAGCTTTAACTTTTCATTTTTTAGCATTGTAACCACATTTGCAAAGAACTTTTCTCTTCATAGAATTTTCTTTCAATAAAGAAATAAAGTGCAAAAATGTCAAAGCATCATAACAAACAGTTATGTCAAATAGCAGCAGAAGTGCACTTTTTGGAGAGCTGTATTATTTTCAGTTTTGTGCCCAAGGGACTGATTTTATTTAAAACTATATTATTTATACACCTATAGTGATCACAGAGACAGGTTGTTTTTGTGTTACTGTATATATTTGTTTCTCTGAAAAATCCCACTTAATATACTTTGGGTAACAACAGTCAATATTTATTTATTTTATTTTTTTAGGGGGGTAACAGTCAATATTTATTTATTTATTAGATTTTATTTTTTTATTATATAATAAAAGTGAGCTTTTGTTAAACCAAATATTGTGTGTTTTTATTGTGTGTTATATTGTGTGTTTTTTGGGGCGGCGTGGCGAAGTTGGTAGAGTGGCTGTGCCAGCAATCGGAGTGTTGCTGGTTACTGGGGTTCAATTCCCACCTTCTACCTTCCTAGTCACATCCGTTGTGTCCTTGGGCAAGACACTTCACCCTTTGCCTCTGATGGCAGCTGGTTAGCGGCTTGCATGGCAGCTCCCGCCATCAGTGTGTGAATGTGTGTGTGAATGGGTAAATGTGGAAATACTGTCAAAGCGCTTTGAGTACCTTGAAGGTAGAAAAGCGCTATACAAGTATAACCCATTTATCATTTATATACAACAACCTATCTGGACTCGATAAGAGAATCGATAAGGAATCGGTTCGATAAGAGGATTCGATAATAGGCTCGAACTCGATAATTCCTTATCAAACATCATCCCTACCTTTATGGCACGCCCCCAATAATGTTGAACGGGTGGAAATCGGGAGAATGATTGCCCAGGGAAATTTTCGGGAGAGGCACTGAAATTCGGGAGCCTACCGGGAAATTTGGGAGGGTTGGCAAGTATGGCCACTGGGTATGGGTATGCGGGCTCCATCTAGTGATACCCCAAAGAATCCTAGACTTAGACTTCCTTTTATTGTCATTCATATTTGAACTTTACAGTACAGATAAGAACGAAATTTAGTTGCATTAGCTCGTTGTAGTGCAGGATAAAATAGCAATTAGGTGTAGATATAAATAAATGGATTACTGTACATATAAATATATTGCACTTTTGCATATGCATCCATGTTTATGGATGTATGTTATATTGTCTTTATATTCCAGCGAGTTAATCCGTTTTTGGGGGGAATTGATGGGATTATAATGATGCGTTCAAGAGTCTTATGGCCTGAGGGAAAAAGCTGTTACAGAACCTGGAGGTTCTGCTATGGAGGCTGCGGAACCTCTTTCTAGAGTTCAGCAGTGAAAACAGTCCTTGGTGGGGGTGGGAGGAGTCTCTATAGATTTTCTGAGCCCTGGTCAGGCAGCGGCTTTTTGCGATTTCCTGGATAGGAAATATTCAATATTTAATCAATTAATAATATTTATCTAAATATTCAAACACAATGTTACTGCTCAAACTGAGTTTAATATTACAGTGGCCAAAAATAATAAATATACTTGTTGAAACCTCTGCCTTGTTGTTAACTGACCAGGGCTCAGAAAATCTGTAGAGACTCCTCCCACCCCCACCAAGGACTGTTTTCACTGCTGGACTCTAGAAAGAGGTTCCGCAGCCTCCGAAATAGAACCTCCAGGTTCTGTAACAGCTTCTTCCCTCAATCCGTAAGACTCTTGAACGCATCATAAGTAAATTATCCCCTCAACTCCCCCCAAAATGGATTAACTCGCTGGAATAAAAAAGACAATATAACATACATCCATAAACGTGGACGCATGTGGAAAAGTGCAATATATTTATCTGTACAGTAATCTATTTATTTATTTATATATATTTATTTAGTTTATATATATATTTATATATTATTTATATATATGTATTTATTTATACATGCACCTTATTGCTTTTTTATCCTGCACTACCATGAGTTTATGTAACGAAATTTCGTTCTTATCTGTGCTGTAAAGTTGAAATTTGAATGACAATAAAAAGGAAGTCTAAGTCTAAGTCTAATGAATATTTAGGTTTACGCTACTGTATTCTAATGTTGGTCATTATAGTGGTACTCAGAGAGTGTTTTCTGAGATGGTACTTGGTGAAAAGATTTTGAGAACCACTGCCCTAAAGGTTTATGGGAGTAAAAATTGCTTTTCTGTCAACTAAGCAAAGAAGCTACTGGTAATTAAGTTTAGTTATGCTCGCCTCAATTAGTCCCTTTTTTTTCAGGTTGAGGAGCAGAATGAGGAGTAGGAGGCGTAATCAGCATGGTTATGGGGCATTTAGGAAACAGACTTATTTAAAAGTATGCCGCAAGCCTAGCATAGAATCCATTATCATGACACAGAGAAGAACCGCAAAGGCAGAAAAAGGGGCCAGGAAATTCCAAAACTGTATTTCATGAACTACCTGTCACATGTACAACGGCATTTTACGACTCCTCCAACTCTAAATCCATCTTGATTTGCTTTTGTTGTTCCCATTTTGGATTGGATCTGGGCTCAGAGGCCTGCGAGTATAGCCGTCCTTGCTTCCCTGAGCAGATGCACTGGGACACGTTTAGATTGGACGCTGGGAAAAACTCGTAGCTGCTGAAGTCCAAGTTATGATGGATAGGGCCATTAAAGTAGGGGGCATTGTTGGGGAAGATAAGGAGCAGCTGCAATGGCAGATGAGGAGCAAGTGACAAGGAGAAGCGGGTAAAACTATGTGTTGGATAGGTCAGGAACGTTGTCGTCTTAATAAAGTGGAGATGTAAGTCAGGACGACCATAAACCAACTTAGAAGGGATGACAACTTTTTTCATAATGTCCATATCAATACTTTTCAAAATCAAAAATATGCATTCTTTCATTATTGTCGTATTGCGTACTATATGTGAATGTACAGCATAGACGTTCTTTTACCTGCAGATCATAACAGCGCTCACCGAGAAATGTCATGTCTGCTTTTCTAAGGCTTTAATGAAAATCTCCCACCCAAACACCCAGGAGAATAACAGGAAGGCTAATACCACTCTCAAACATTCCAGTTCGATTTAACCAGCTTGCAATGATTAGATATTTGTGTGCTTTCCTTTTTCTTTGGCTTTTTTGTAGCTTTACTCAGTGTTACTCAGCAGTTCCCATGATGCAATTTTTTTCACGTGGCCGTAAGTATTGATAGACATTACGCTAACACGGGGGTCGGCAACCTGCGGCTCTCGAACTCTTTAGTGCCGCCCTAGTGGCTCCCCGGAGCATTTTTAAAACAGGATTGAAAATGGAAAAAGATAAGGGAAAAATTATTTTTTTGTTTTAGTATGTTTTTTGTTTGAGGACAAACATGACAAAAGCCTTCCCAATTGTTAGAAAGCCCACTGTTTAATATGTTTGTGTGTATGCTTCACTGATGAGAGTATTTGGTGAACATCGTTTTGTCCTACTAATTTCGGCGGTTCTTGAACTCACCATAGTGTGGACTGTGACGCAACAGTTTTGTTTACATGTAAAATCTTCCACCCCTTCTTTGTTTCAAAGGTGAGCCTTGTTGACGTTATTGACTTGTGTTGGAGTGCTAATCAGGCATATTTGGTCAGTGCATGACTACAAGCTGCAGTAATTTTAGCTAGACTAACGTTACCTAAGCATAGTCAGTGGCTAACGGTAACGTTAGCATTTTTGTATGTGTCTGATAACGTTAACGGTATCTTGTAGCCTACACCACTCCAGAGTTTGCAGGTCTGTCTAATAAACTAGTGCTTGCGAGATGTGAATTAAGATAATGTTAACGTTATCCTATTTCAGATGATGACATTCATGACAGCCGGAGTGAGCAGGGCAGTGTTTGCACTATAGCACAGAGCGTTAACCCATTTACCATAGCGAGGTATAACGCAGAGCGCAGCAAGATGAGTGAGGAGGAGAGTAACAACATTACTCGCTAGCAGAGGTGGGTAGTGACGCGCTACATTTACTCCGTTACATCTACTTGAGCAACTTTTGGGATAAATTGTACTTCTAAGAGTAGTTTTAATGAAACATACTTTTACTTATACTAGAGTATATTTATAGAGAAGAAACGCTACTTTTACTCCGCTCCATTTATCTACATTCAGCTCGCTACTCGCTAAGGATTTTTATCGATCTGTTAATGCACGCTTTGTTTGTTTTGGTTTGTCAGACAGACTTTCAAAGTAGGATCTATCGCATGCCTGCGTTTCACCAAACTAATACAGTCACTGGTGACGTTTCACCAATAAAACAGAGCCAGGCGGTCACATGACCGTCCCACGTGGACCCCGACTTTCCGTCAGTCGTTTGGCTTCTGCTGAGTCCATACTGGCCAGAGTGTAATGTTAGGACTTGGCAAGAATGAGGACTCAGTTGCAGACGGGAAACGTTTGACGCATGCTTTTATTCTGCTGTTTTCTATGATCTCTCTTCAGACAGAGTGAATAAACAATTGGCTACAAACTCTATGCTTGATATACTAGAGTAAAAAGGAAACGTAGCACAGGGCATAAAACAATAAACAGAAAATCACTCCAAAGGGAGGAAAAAGGACAATATCTAAATTTACACTGATCTAATAACAAAAGCAACAACCTATGATAAGCTACACAAAAGGAAAAGCGCTCACAAAGAGGAAGAGACAAAACGCTATAAACAGAAACTACTCTATAAAGAGTTAAGAAATATCTACAAATTAAAGCGCTCCAAGAGGAGGGGAAAAAAAGGCAGAGCACTATGAAATTAGCTCAAACAAAACTGACCAAAAACTTTAGCAAATCAAAATCACTCTTCAGAGGGAACAGAGAAATCAAAGAATAAATCAAGGCAATACTCAACGACTTGGACGAGACTGTGGAAGACTGCTGGAGGTACATGACGAGACGAAACACTCTGGCACAGGACAGGAGGAGGACGAGACATTTATACACATGAGGGAGGGTGACACAGGTGGGCACAATCAGGCAATCAGGAGAGACATCAGACCAGTGAAACAGGAGGAAGGGCAAGTGATCTGAAATGAGAGGGAGAGTTGACATTTCAAAATAAAACAGGAAATGACAAGACCACATGAAACCAGACAAAACTTCACCCAGGTGTGACACTTGTAAAGTGTATAAAAACGAATATGGAAGCTGGATAAATAAGATGCCAAAAACCAACCACTTTCATGTGGTATTAGACAGAAAGGAGAAACTTTTTTTCTTCCCATTTGAAAACGTGGACGTTATCAGCACTGCTGTCTGATTCCAATCAATGCAAGTCATCAGAATCAGGTAATACACCAACTTATATTCTTGTCTTCATGAAAGAAAGGAATCTATGTTAAACATGCATGCATATTCATTAAAACACCTTTAACATGTGAACAAAAATGGCAAAATAAATAAATATAAATTATATACTGTATATATATATATATATATATATATATATATATATATATATATATATATATATATATATATATATATATATATATATAATATATATATGTATATATATATATATATATATATATATATATATATATATATATATATATATATATAAATATTATATATATATATATATATATATATATATATATATATATATATATATATATATAGATGTATATATATATATATATATATATATAAATATTATATATATATATATATATATATATATATATATATATATATATATATATATAGATGTATATATATATATATATATATATATATATATATATATATATATATATATATATATATATATATATATATATATATATACATCTATATATATATATATATATATATATATATATATATATATATATATATATATATATACACACACTACCGTTCAAAAGTTTGGGGTCACATTGAAATGTCCTTATTTTTGAAGGAAAAGCACTGTACATTTCAATGAAGATAACTTTAAACTAGTCTTAACTTTAAAGAAATACACTCTATACATTGCTAATGTGGTAAATGACTATTCTAGCTGCAAATGTCTGGTTTTTGGTGCAATATCTACATAGGTATATAGAGGCCCATTTCCAGTTACTATCACTCCAGTGTTCTAATGGTACAATGTGTTTGCTCATTGGCTCAGAAGGCTAATTGATGATTAGAAAACCCTTGTGCAATCATGTTCACACATCTGCAAACAGTTTAGCTCATTACAGAAGCTACAAAACTGACCTTCCTTTGAGCAGATTGAGTTTCTGGAGCATCACATTTGTGGGGTCAATTAAACGCTCAAAATGGCCAGAAAAAGAGAACTTTCATCTGAAACTCGACCGTATATTCTTGTTCTTAGAAATGAAGGCTATTCCACAAAATTGTTTGGGTGACCCCAAACTTTTGAACTGTAGTGTGTATATATATATATATATATATATATATATATATATATATATATATATATATATATATATATATATATATATATATATACACATATATATATATGTATATGTATGTGTATATATGAGGTAGAACTGAAAATGGCAGTTAGTATCTCTATTTCAGGGGTGTCAAACGTACGGCCCGCGAACCGGTTTTAACCGCAACATATAAGTGTAAAAAAAAACCAACAATATTATGATTTGTACATTTTCAGATTGTGCTTGTTCTATTTTTTAACAAAGAAAATAATCTGAAGTTGTCTTTATTTTTAAGTTATTGTGCCGTGATTTGACCAGTCCGGCCAATTTAGGAGTAGATTTTTCTCCAGGTGGCCCCCGATCTAAAATGAGTTTGGCACCCCTGCTCTATTTGCTTGACCAAACAGATTGACATCACGCTCTCTCAGATATTTCATGTACTATTCACACAGCCTGTGCCTTATAGGCCATAATTATGTCAGTGCACAGCAACTTGCGACTAAATTACCCATAAGTCACTGGCCATTTGTCTTTGAGGCATCTGTATGGGAGCCAAAGACTTTTGATGATTGGCAAGGAAAGGATTGGTGTCTAAGGGGTGAAAAGCACCCTGGCAAGATACCAGTACACTCCAATCAATACATCGTTATAGATCATAATCATGTGAAGGGTATAATCGCCTAAAACCTATCAATTATAGAGAGAGATAGCCAAGGCCTCCAAATCCTGGCCTGCAGCCCTCTTCCTCCTTGGATTAGGATCTGAGATTGGGTCAGGATCATAGAGGCTGCGCCCAGGCTGACCAGAAATCAGATTAATGACCACTCCAGGGGCACACATCTCAGCCAGTCGTTAGAGGCAGCGGGAGCAGCCAAGTTACTGAAAAATAAATAATACATCATTTGGTCTGGGAGCTGACATAATTATCGCCTATAAGACACTGGCTGTGTGAATAGTACATGAAATATCTCAGACAGAGTGACGTCAGTCTGTTTGGTCAAGCGTGTGCTTAACAACTACATCGATACTCGCGCCATGAGATTGTTATTTTTCAGATCTCTTATATGTTTATTTTCACAAATGTATATTTTTGTTGGGTTGTTATTTTCACAATGGGGTCAGGGAGTAGCGCCAAATTATTTATATGAGAGCCGATAGTTTTTCTTCTGTTATTTTGCAATATTGACATTATTTTGCTTTAACAATTGTATGTAAAAAAAAGGGATATAATTGTATTATTTTGGTGACATTGTTGTATTAAAATATTGTTAATACAATAGCTTTATGTCCTGTGTTACAATTGCGCATGGTTGCGGTTGGCATGATCCCAGGATGCAGAGAAGGCAGGCGACGTGGAAGATAAAAAAAAATCCTTTTAAACGAGGAAGCACCAGCGTGACTCCAGCAGTAGCTCATAGGTGAACACAAACATGACAAAACAAGGCAAAAGCAAAACAAGTCAGGCGTCGTAAGTAAGACGACGCCTGACAGAGTAACCCTCCAGCAAGAGAGACACTATTCAAAAACAGGTGTGGAAATAAGTGCTCGTCACTAGAGGTGGATTCACAGCAAGACAGACCTAGAACAGGAAGATAAACCAATCTTTATTAGACACGTAAACAATGATAATGATAAAGAACATTTAACATTAATCAATCTAGGGATCTAGATATCTGGTCAGGACACTCCTCACTCTTTTGCCTTCACCTTCATTGTCCATTCGTTTTTGGTGACTTTATATCTTCTGCACCGAGACGTTCAGTCGGCGACATAAATGGCGGACAATAACTGATACAGTCTGCTTTGCCAGTCTGAATGCATTCACCGTTTTCCTCGACGGCCAGGTAATACAAAGAAAACGCTATCTTTTTTTTATCACATCCACGGGAGCCCGCATTCTCGTTGTCTCTCCTTCGACAAACTGATGAAGTTTTTCGCTAAGGAGCAGCTGATCCGGCCGGACATTGGATAGTTCTCTTGCCGTCTGAGAAGTGTTGTATCCTAAATAGCTGCAATCGCTTTCTCTTAAGGTATTCATGTGTGATTTCCACAAGCGTCTGTACATGTAGAAGAAGGAGAAACACTGGATGACTCGCCTTCATATTTCCAGTGGTTAGCTCCGAGCAACGAAATTGCTTTATTATGAAGCTGGCTGTGGCGTGTTCTTTCTGACGTCACTTCCTGTGTGGGTGAGGTCTTTCTGGCGTCACTTCCTCTCCAAACTCACTTTGTAAACGATCAATGAGTCCATACAAAGCTAAATGCTGGAGATTCAAGGACTACACGGCTGACTTAGCCGTGTAAAAATATGTCCGAGGAGGGGGACCTTAAACGCTGGTTTAATGTGGCTGAAACGGGGCTTAGGCTAAATAATTATTCGTTTAAGGGGTTCAAGGACTTAGTGTAGACATGGCCTAAAACAGTCATGATGGATGGATTATAATCATAAGCAACAAATTAAATTAAAACAAAAAAGTATCAGTGGCGTTGCTATTTTTTATTTTTTTTTAAATACGTCTTGCTAAGCTTCTGTTGCAATGGTCATAGTTTAGTTTATTTCCAACATGCTTAACAAAGTTACATTAAAGTACATCATATTTTCACTTGTACATTTTTAAAAAGTATTTGAAAGAAGCATAGCGTATCCTACCCATTTTGGAATGATACAATTGATAATACTAAACACACATCAACAAAAACTAAGCCCTTTGGACCTTGAATTTCATGTGGACAATAGCAGTCAGACATGTACAAAATGTCAAAGTTGACACTTTATAGTAAAAGGAAGAAGATGATGGTGCCAACATAAGTGGTAGAAGAAAAAAGAAGAAAGCTACTGGGTCTTAATTTTGGCACTAAATGTTTAACGTCTTAGCCAACAGCAAGTGCTTAGCGATGATATTGCATAAGTAACGTTTTGTAAGTACTGTAGGACGTTCTCTTAATGCTTATCACTAGAGATAATTATCGGCCGATAAATGCTTTAAAATGTAATATTGAAAATTGTCGTTATCGTTTTTTTTATGATCGGTATCGTTTTTGTTTTTTTTTGTTTTTTTTATTAAATCTACATAAAAAACACAAGATACACTTACAATTAGTGCACCAACCCAAAAAAACTCCCTCCCCTATTTACACTCATTCACACTCATTCACACAAAAGGGTTGTTTCTTTCTGTTATTAATATTCTGGTTCCTACATTATATATCAATATATATCAATACAGTCTGCAAGGGATACAGTCCGTAAGCACACATGATTGTGTGTGCTGCTGGTCCACTAATAGTACTAACTTTTAACAGTTAATTTTACTAATTTTCATTAATTACTAGGTTCTATGTAAATGTTTTTATATTGTTTTACTTTCTTTTTTATTCAAGAAAAGGTTTTTAATTTATTTATATTATTTTATTTTATTAATTTAAAAAAAAAAGGACCTTATCTTCACCATACCTGGTTGTCCAAATTAGGCATAATAATGTGTTAATTCCACGACTGTATATATCGGTATCGGTTGATATCGGTATCGGTTGATATTGGTATCTGTAATTAAGAGTTAGATAATATCGGAATATCGGATATCGGCAAAAAGCCATTATCGGACATCCCTACTTATCACCGATCTTAACACGGCAACCTCAGCCGTCATAACACAGCTAGCAGCGCTAGGCTAGCTAGCAGCCACAACAAAAACAACAACCGTTGACGATTACAGGGCGTGTTGCATTCACGAACCCCCAGATAAATATCACAAAAGTCTTCTATGTTTTCTATGTTCTGTATTGCTGCGATAATCATGACAATTGTGTGGATTATATTACTTGTTTTTGAATGTACCACTTAGTTATTTAATATTCAATCTATGTATAAAATAGAATAGAATATTCTTTATTGTCATTAACAGTAGGTGAACAAGGACATTATGATATACTGTATATACACGTTAGGTCAGGAGAAAACACAGAGGCGATATCATCCCTACGAGCCTGTTTCGCAGGTTTTCCTGCTCGTCAGGGGACTTTATTGAAGTGTCTGTGGCTGTTACATGTATATATAGGGTACATTATATGGGGGTGTGGCCATTGTTACACAGTAGTGCCTTGCTTCTGTCCAGTTCATTGCGTTTGTTTAAAGTGGACATGCTAGGGTGGTATATAATGAAAAATATATATTTCAGGCACAGGTTACATCTCTTAGCGGCACTGTTGTATGATGAGCTAGATGCGACAATTCCCCATGTAATGGCGTGATCAATTTTATTGTCTTTAAGAGTCCATATGTATTTACTCAGCTCTGTAGAGTTCTTGAATTGGGGCCTACGAAATGATGCTGTGTGATTGTTATAACAGGTTTTAAAGGTGTTTTCTGTGAGTAAAATGTATGTCTTCCACCGATGGTGGATGTCTTCCACCAACGGTGCCTCAGATACATCTTGAGGATCTCATGGAGAGACCACATCGCCAATGAAGAGGTGATGAGAAGGGCAGGGGTAGCACCATTGTCTGACATAGTCTCTGACTTGAGAAGGAGACTGGCTGGACACGTACTCCGACTGCCAAGAGAGAGACCGGCAAGTGAGGCAATAGACTGGGTGCCAGAAGGGGGAAAGAGGAAGAGAGACGGCCAAAGAAGACGTGGAGACAAACAGCCAAGGAAGACCTGAGAGAGATGGGAGTCAGCTGGCATGGAGCAAGAAGGGTCGCCAGTGACCGGAACAAATGGAGGGGACTCGTCGCCCAATGTTCCAACAGGAATGTGAGGAACTAACAAACTAACTAACTAACTAACTAAAATGTATGTCTCTGTGTTTCCTTGCGGGTGACGCTGGCTTGGTAAACAACTGATGTTTTTAAGCAGTTTCTGTTGAGTGTGACGTTAATCCCTTGTCCGCAATTGCAGCTATATGTGGTGTTAGAGTCGTTAGCGGTTGCTTGACTGTGAGTGCTCAGGATCTTTTGTTGTGTGAGTCAATGGTTTGTTTGATAATAATCATGCAGCTAAGTTTCAAGGTGTTCCTGTTGAATATCTTCCTGAGTACGTGTTTTTTGGGGAAGTGCCTGTCAATGAGTGCAAGGGATTTGTCTCCGATGTTCGTGCTGACGTTTTTGCTGAATGGGGGGTTGTGCCAAAGTATGCTGTCCCGTTTCCTGTTTTTTGTTGTTTTAGTTGCTGGTGGGTCGTATCGGAGGGTGAATTGGTATCCACTTCCGTTGAGTGTTTTCTGGTATGGAGGTGTTGCACTCAACAGCCTCCGTGTTTTTTCCTGACCTAACATATATTCCGCTCTACCCCAGTATTGAGCACAGTATATATATTATATATATATATATATATATATATATATATATATATATATATATATATATATATATATATATATATATATATATATATATATATATATATATATATATATATATATATATATATATATATATATATATATACACTACCGTTCAAAAGTTTGGGGTCACATTAAAATGTCCTTATTTGTACTTTTCAATGAAGATAACTTTAAACTAGTCTTAACTTTAAAGAAATACACTCTATACATTGCTAATGTGGTAAATGATTATTCTAGCTGCAAATGTCTGGTTTTTGGTGCAATATCTACATAGGTGTATAGAGGCCCATTTCCAGCAACTATCACTCCAGTGTTCTAATGGTACAATGTGTTTGCTCATTGGCTCAGAAGGCTAATTGATGATTAGAAAGCCCTTGTGCAATCATGTTCACACATCTGAAAACAGTTTAGCTCATTGCAGAAGCTACAAAACTGACCTTCCTTTGAGCAGATTGAGTTTCTGGAGCATCACATTTGTGGGGTCAATTAAACGCTCAAAATGGCCAGAAAAAGATAACTTTCGTCTGAAACTCAACGGTCTATTCTTGTTCTTAGAAATGAAGGCTATTCCACAAAATTATTTGGGTGACCCCAAACTTTTGAACGGTAGTGTATATATATATATATATATATATATATATATATATATCTATATATATATATATATATATATATATATATATATATATATATATATATATATATATATATATATATATATATATATAGGCAACAACAGCTTTTTACAAAAGCTGTTGTTGCCTTATTTGTATTTGACAATTTGGTTGACATAAACAGGTTGTTGACAGACTTAAGTGGGTCCCACTGCCATTTTAGTTTAAAGCTTTTTACCGAATTTGTTTTGTTTCCAATAGGGCTCGGTATCATGGCCAATTTCACAAAATATTGATAGAAATGGCAGGTCGTTTGTTTCCCACCTTGGCCTTCAGTGATGTCCGACTTTTTTGATTACCTCTCAAAATACCATCATTTATGTCACTACATGACCATTGCTGGAGAAATACTATACAGAAACACATTTACACACTACTGGCCATTGAAGCACCTCAACAGTGTACGGAACAGGTTATTTTCTGGCGCATTTAAAATTCAATAAACCCGCATCAGCAATAAAAACATGTCTTATGTGGTAATGTCAAAATCCATCCATCCATTTTCTACCGCTTATTCCCTTTGGGGTAGCGGGGGGCGCTGGAGCCTATCTCAGCTACAATCGGGCGGAAGGCGGGGTACACCCTGGACAAGTCGCCACCTCATCAAAATGAAAATTGCAAAACACATAAACGAGAAAAAATACAAAAATCAAATATTGTAACTCACAATTTTAGAACCCTTTCTACGGCGTATATGCCAGTTGTACCGCTCGTAGTCGGCTGATTCAAGTGGAAATGTTGGGCATTTCCCCATTTCATCGCCGACATCGTCTCACAAGATGTAGTTTCTCTTTAAATAGCCTTCTTGAAAATGGACTTGCAAATACAGTATGTATTTTCCACCTAATCAACAATTTGTTCTCCTTCTTTGTGAGTCAACACTTCCTAAGTTGCGACTTGTGATTGGATACTCACTTTGGAGTGACAAGTGAGTATCCAATCACAGTCTCGTTGACATCAGGCTACCTAGATAGGCTACTGTCAACAACATGTGATCTGATTGGCTATCGCAACTGTCTCTCAACTCTACGTGTTCTCAAATTCATCCGCTAACGGTCCCGGTGAGTATCCAATCACAGGACGCGTAAATGTCATGTTCAACGTGAGGCCATCTAGAAGGCCTTACTGACAACAACTCGTGATCTGATTGGCTATTGCAACTGTCTATCAACTGTATGTGCCCGTTCACTTACAGTGCACAGATGCCTGCAATGTTGATTCTGAAGGCCCTGGGCAGATTTGGTACAGCATGGCAACATAAGCTAGCTGAATTCTGATTGGATAAAAACTCTAACCTAAAAACAACAGCGCTGGAAGGAGCATAATATGACATGAAGAGAATATGAATACTTTTAGATATTTAGGGAAAGTCAATTAAAAAAATAATTTTTCTTTAATTATGATCATTATTTCTGGTTATGTTAGGCCAGCAGAGAAGGCATTGCTGGCCCTGACAGCACACCACTGATTGATAGTATGCCTTGTGAATTAATGTTAGTAAAAAAAATCAATTATGCCTAGTTTTCAGCCCAAGTTTCCAACATGACAAACTAGTCCTAATACAAGCCGAATCTTCATTAAATGCATATGTCTTCAAGAACACAAATGTTATTTCCACAGAAGGACACACTCTGGGGTTATTCTGCTCCTGAATGTCGTTTTACTGTCCTAAACCTCAGTAAAAGCGCAGCGCAGTGTGCTGCAGATCATAGCGATTCCCCATTTCCCTGCCCTCTGAGGCCACTGGCATCCCCCTGCTGAAACACCTTGTTGCCAACAGCAAGGCAATTAATGTCACAGGAAGTCATTTCACATGCGTGTCTGTGCAGCCAAAATCTCCAATCAGGACCCTGGCTGTGAGGTGAGCTGGTCTTTATTTACCTTTTATTTAACTGCCATATGTGGAGACCTCCTGCCTCCACTTCCACCTCACCTCGTTCACAAAAAAGAAAAAGAAAAACAGTCTGATGGTTATGGGAAAATTCAAATCCAAAAACAAATATGTATATTTTCAATTTATCTCACCTCCCATACCTGTCTGTTCCTCACAAGGCTTGGCACCTCTCCTGGCTGCCCCCCACCAATTCGGTATTTAAATTCAGAATTCCTAAGCGGATTTCCTCAATTTAGCTATACTTTTAATCTTAGGCGAAATGAGTGATGACTTCTTTCAATAAAAAAAAAAAAAAGAGGAAAAAACTGACAGGCTTACAGCACACACCGGCGGATTAGTTTCCCGTGGAGATGAGGTTTTCCTTTGTGCTGCCGTGTGTCTGTTTGATGGGGTTTAACAGGAAGTGTTGCTGCTGAAATTGGATGCAGCAGGGATGGTGGGGAGATGGCCCGGGTTCGATACAGACCCCCCGCACGGAAACTTTGCCCTGTGCCTTTCTCTTCATTTTCCTTTCCCTCGGGTCTAGCGACTGAGCCTTTAAACGCTCCGAAAATGATGAGCAGATAAACAAACAGAAATGCTGCCGGCAGGTGCGGAGTAAAGAATATGCATGTCTTTTTTGGAAAAGTCCAGTTGAATATTCAATCCCACATGTGCCATAAACTACTGCAAATGGTTTTATTATGTGCCACTCAACAATATCCTCAATGAGTTACATTCATAAGACAAATGGTGAATGACTTTTGGGCAATTAGTGCCCATAAATAGATGTTTTGGTTTTGGCCATGTTTTTCCATCAATCTTGCTGAAATTTAGGCTATGTCTACACTAAGTCATTTAACCCCTTAAACGAATAATTATTTAGCCTAAGCCCCGTTTCAGCCACACAAAACCAGCGTTTAAGGTCCCTGTCCTTGGACAAATGTTTACACGGGTAAGTCAGCCGTGTAATCCTTGAATCTCCGGCACTTAGCTTTGTATGGACTCATTGATCGTTTACAAAGTGAGTTTGGAGAGGAAGTGACGCCGCCCACACAGGAAATGAGGCCAGAAAGACCGCGCTCCACACAGAAAGAGACATCAGAAAGACGCGCCATTAGTCAGCTTCATAACAAAGATGGAGGCGTATCATCCAGACATGCCCGTGTTTCTCCTTCTTGTACATGTACAGGCACTTTTGGAAATCGCAAATCAATACTTTAAGACAGTGGTCTCAAATATGCGGCCCGCGGGCCAATTGCGGCCCGCGAGACGTTATTTTGAGGCCCCCACCTTACTATGAAAATTTAATGTTAGTGCAGCCCGCGAGTTTTAAATGAATGGCGCTTGACAGCGTTGTGTGCGGAGTTGAAGAAATCTACCAATCACGGTGTGGTAAAAGGCTCTCACAATATCGAGGGCGTGCCGTGATGGCACTGCCTTTAGTGTCCTCTAGAAATTGTTAACGCATCATCTTTTTCTCCATACTAACAGCGTGCCGGCCCAGACACATGTTGTATGAGGCTTCTGCATCCACACGCAAATAATTGCAAGACATACTTGAGGAACAGCGATACATGTCACACTGAGGGTGGTCATATTTTTATTTTTTTTATTTTTTTTAACACTGTTACAAATATGCACCACACTGTGAACCCACACCAAACAAGAATGACAAACACATTTCGGGAGAACATCCGCACCTAAACACGACAAAAACACAGCAGAACAAATACCCAGAATCCTTTGCAGCCCTAACTCTTCCGGGCTACAAAAACACCCCCGCTACCCCCAACCCCACCCACCTCAAACACCCCCCCACACACACACCTCAAACCCCCCATCTCCCGAATTCGGAGGTCTCAAGGTTGGCAAGTATGTATTGACGTCACTTGCGTGATGCAAGCAGAGAAACATTTTGCCGCTTTTCCACGACACCCACCCACACCCTTCCTCCCTACCTCCGTGCCTCCCTCGCTCGCCCGCCTGCTCGCTCCTGCCCCCGTTGTAAACAGTCCGGGCGGGGAAGACGAGCGCTCCCGTAGCTTCCAAAGCACTCCGCCGAAGGAGCGAGCGACAATACAAAAGTGTGGTGCACTGGACCCCAGCGTTGATACTCCGACAGAGAGTCGCTGGGCGAATCAGATGTGTAACACGTTAGTGGTGATGTTAGCCCGTTCGGGGCTAATTGTGCTACCGTAACTGTAAACTCCACGGCGTGCCCCCCCCCCCCCCCCCCCTCCTGTTGGCTCCAGACAGAGACGATTTTTGATGCAATATTTCTTTGTTGAGCACAGGGGCACCCCGACGTGTCTTATTTCATTTCATTTTTATTTATCTCCTTCATTGATGTGCATCTTTGATCGATAGACAATTATACCTCGATTATTCCATTATACATTCACACACCAATGCCTGAGAAGGAGCAGGATGAAGAAAAATCTTATATTTTCCTGCCCCCTTCAACATAATAAGTAGTCTTACTTAATGATATCATATAAACCAACAATTGCATCCAAATATAACGAAAACAAACAAAAAACACAAGAAGTGCAAAACTTCATGATGTACAAACCGAACAAAAAGAACAAAAGAAGTAATATACACCTCACGGGATGATACAAAACAAATACAAAACCAGGCAAAAAATAAGTCAAATAATAAATATAAAGCAAAATGTAAACACTTATGGCTGTCCATATGATCTTATTGTTCTGTCTTTATATATTTTTTCAATTGGAATATATTTGTACAATCTTTTATCTCATTGTAAAGAGGCATTGTTGTGTAAGGACACGGATAAGGTTAGGTGTGATTTACCCTAGATAACCTTATCCAGCTTAGTGTAAATGGGGCCTTATTTGCCAGTTTTCTAAAAGTATGTACGACATTTCATGGTGATTCATCTAAACAGGCCAAAGTTACTGTGGGTGTTTTGTGTTCAAGTCAATTCAACTTATTTATCATTGGCCAGGGCGAGTCGGCTCCACAGCCCTGGTTATCCCCGTTGTCAGCCTTTTTGATGGGATTTATCATTCATCAGCTTGCAGGAGGAGCGATTGCATTAGTTAAATGACTTGTCTTTCGTTTTGTTTTTACGACGTGCATGAATGTACTGTCAGGTGAGCTAGTGTGAGTGTGTCATATTTGTGATTTGATGGATTAATTTTAGTATTTCTAATCATTTCTATTAGGAAAGTAGCCTATGCATCAAATCAAATTCAAAATTAATTTAACATCAATAAAAAAAGGGTGAAAATTCTTTGAAATGGGGAATAAAATTCAGCTTAAGGCCTCAATTTAGCCTGATAATAAAAAGTGTACCAATTCTAATAAAACAGTGTGATTTCTTTCAAACATAAACACATGGCCCTCAACGGTGTGTGTGTGTGAGTGTGTGTGTGTGTGTGTGTGTGTGTGTGTGTGTGTGTGTGTGTGTGTGTGTGTGTGTGTGTGTGTGTGTGTGTGTGTGTGTGTGTGTGTGTGTGTGTGTGTTGTCCTCCTTGTCCGGTTGACTCATGTCGACATAAGCTATGGTTGACATAACCGAAATCGAAACCAAAACTAGCCATTGCTTGCTCACTTGTGACTTGGGCCAGACACATAAGGATAATAGGTGATAAAAAAATGTATTTTTGAAACTACGACAGTTCATAGTTTTCCTCTATCCAGGCGATGTTATGATCAATTCGAGGGCTAAAAATGGACAATTAGAGTGAAACGTTTAAATTGGTTTTGGCTTGTTCAAACACAAACATTATGTTCCAGGATTTGGTTTCCCCGCTAGAATGGCTAAGCAAGGTCGTTGCGATGAGACTCTCCCGCAGCGAAGAAGCTCCAACTTCCTTCCCTATCTTTCATGCATAACTCTTTTGTTGGTTGACTTTTGTTGGACTGGCTGTGTTATCGCGAAAACACTCTGCGAGAGCGCCAAGGCCATGACACAAGCAATTCTTTCACGTATACACACGCGCACCCACGGAAAATACACGCCACACAAACACACCTACCCCACCCCACACATCCCACACCTTCGCCACTTCACCCCCTCGCGGTATGATGGTCTAGGAAGCAGTGGCCCTGGTGGCTGCAGCTTCGGGCCCGATGCCCGCCCTCTACCCCTCATTGCAAGTGTTACCTTTTGTGTGTTTTACTATGTGCTTATATGTGCTTATGTTGCTTGAGGTTTTTTTCTGATCTCAAATTGATGTGCTTTTTTTTTGGGGGGGGGGTCGTGTGGCTCCGGTGGTAGAGCGGCCATCCCAGCAACTTGAGGGCTGCAGGTTCAATCCCAGCTTCCGCCATTTGAGTGCCTTGAAGGTATAAAAAGCGCTATAAAAGAGTGTAATCCATTTACCATTTTTCTTCTTTCCCCATGTTAACATGTTTTCCTACTTTTCTACTTGCTGCGACCCATCAATCTTCCTGTTCTGTCTACCCCTGTATATTGTATGTTGGATCTTGGACGGGTTGCACTGAAATCAAATGTTGTTGTACTTTCTAAGTGCAATGACTATAAAATGCTGTTTCATTTATGACATATTTTATACTAATTATTCTGTTTTCTAACGGTATTTTATCTCTGAACTAGGGTTGTACGGTATACCGGTATTGTATAGCACTGCGATACTAATGAATCATTCGGTAATATACCGCCTCTAAAAAGTACCGGTCGCCAAAATACCCAAATTTGTGGTATCATCCAAAACTAATGTAAAGCATTCAAACAGAAGAATAAATGATTATTACATTTTAACAGAAGTGTAGATAGCACATGTTAAAAGAGAAAGTAAGCAGATATTAACGGTAAATGAACAAGTATATTAATAAATAATTTTCTACCACTTGTCCTTAATAATTTTGACAAAATAATAGAATGGAAAATGACAATGTGTTACTGCATATGTCAGCAGGTAAACTAGGAGAATTTTGTTTGTTTGCTTACTACTAAAACACAAGCTGTCTTGTATGTTCACTATTTTATTTAAGGACAAAATTGCAATAAGAAACATATCTTTAATGTACTGTAAGGTTTTTTGTTAAAATAAAGCCAATAATGAAATTTTTTGTGGTCCCCTTTATTTACCGAAATACCGAAAAGTATTGAAATACATTTTGGTATCGGTACCGGTACCAAAATATTGGTATCGGGAAAACACTACTCTTAACTAATGGAGCTTCTTGTTGTGCAATTTTGACTATTTAAAGTGACAATAAAACATACACAAATATTTCTACCAATCCGAAAAAAAAAATGAAAATAATGCATTTTGTTGGTTACCGTGGTAGAAATAAGATTAATGCTGCCATGCTTTTATTTTGAAGTTGTATGTCAATTTTTTGGGCTGTGTAACTAGACAGTAATTATGTTGCTGCTTGGCGATGGTGAACAATACGACAACACATGTGGACATGAACCGACCTATTTGTCATAGAAATGGCCCCTCAAATTTAACGTCAACAAAAGGGGATTGACAGTGTATGTCGATTAATTATCAGTGGACCAGGACTAGATGAAGAAGCTCGACATACACTACCATTCAAAAGTTTGGGGTCACATTGAAATGTCCTTATTTTTTAAGGAAAAACACTGTACTTTTCAATGAAGATAACTTTAAACTGGTCTTAATTTTAAAGAAATGCACTCTATACATTGCTAATGTGGTAAATGACTATTCTAGCTGCAAATGTCTGGTTTTTGGTGCAATATCTACATAGGTGTATAGAGGCCCATTTCCAGCAACTATCACTCCAGTGTTCTAATGGTACAATATGTTTGCTCATTGGCTCAGAAGGATAATTGATGATTAGAAAACCCTTGTGCAATCATGTTCACACATCTGAAAACAGTTTAGCTCGTTACAGAAGCTACAAAACTGACCTTCCTTTGAGCAGATTGAGTTTCTGGAGCATCACATTTGTGGGGTCAATTAAACGCTCAAAATGGCCAGAAAAAGATAACTTTCATCTGAAACTCGACAGTCTATTCTTGTTCTTAGAAATGAAGGATATTCCACAAAATTGTTTGGCTGACCCCAAACTTTTGAACGGTAGTGTAGATGGGTTGTCGACAAACAGAACCGACTTTAAAGGCCTACTGAAATGAAATATTTTTATTTAAACGGGGATAGCAGATCCATTCTATGTGTCATACTTGATCATTTCGCGATATTGCCATATTTTTGCTGAAAGGATTTAGTAGAGAACATCGACGATAAAGTTCACAACTTTTGGTCGCTGATAAAAAAGCCTTGCCTGTACCGGAAGTAGCGTGACGTCACAGGTTGAAAGGCTCCTCACATTTCCCCATTGTTTTCAATGCAGCGAGAGCGATTCGGACCGAGAAAGCGACGATTACCCCATTAATTTGAGCGGGGATGAAAGATTCGTGGATGAGGAACGTGAGAGTGAAGGACTAGAGTGCAGTGCAGGACGTATCTTTTTTCGCTCTGACCATAATTTAGGTACAAGGGTTCATTGGATTCCACACTGTCTCCTTTTTCTATTGTGGATCACGGATTTGTATTTTAAACCGCCTCGGATACTATTTCCTCTTGAAAATGAGAGTCGAGAACGCGAAATGGACATTCACAGTGACTTTTATCTCCACGACAATACATCGGCGAAGCTCTTTACCTACGGAGCTAACGTGATAGCGTCTGGCTTAAATGCAGATAGAAACAAAATAAATAAACCCCTAACTGGAAGGATAGACAGAAAATCAACAATACTATTAAACCATGGACATGTAACTACACGGTTACTGCTTTCCAGCCTGGCAAAGGTTAACAATGATGTTGCTAACGACGCCATTGAAGCTAACTTAGCAACGGGACCTCACAGAGCTATGCTAAAAACATTAGCTATCCACCTACGCCAGCCCTCATCTGCTCATCAACACCCGTGCTCACCTGCGTTCCAGCGATCGACGGAGCGACGATCATAGATGCGGTCGGCAGCATGGAGACGGAGGAAGTCAAGGTGAGGTCGGCGGCTAGCGCGTCTGCTATCCATCTCAAAGTCCTCCTGCTTGTGTTGCTTTAGTCCGTCGCTAATACACCGATCCCACCTACAACTTTCTTCTTTGCAGTCTTCATTGTTCATTAAACAAATTGCAAATTCACCAACACAGATGTCCAGAATAATGTGGAATTTTGAGATGAAAACAGAGCTTTTTGTATAGGATTCAATGTGTCCGAATACTTCCGTTTCAACGATTGACGTCACGCGCATACGTCATCATACATAAACGTTTTCAACCGGAAGTTTAGCGGGAAATTTAAAATTGCACTTTATAAGTTAACCCGGCCGTATTGGCATGTGTTGCAATGTTAAGATTTCATCATTGATATATAAACTATCAGACTGCGTGGTCGGTAGTAGTGGGTTTCAGTAGGCCTTTAAGGGGCTAAACCAGGGGTGTCAAACTCATTTTAGATCGGGGCCACATGGAGAAAAATCTACTCCCAAGTGGGCCGGACTGGTAAAATCACGGCACGATAACTTAAAAATAAAGACAACTTCAGATTGTTTTTATTTGTTTAAAAATTAATGTTGTTTTTTTACACTTGCATGTTGCGGTTAATAGTATTCTATCTTTGTCATTATTTATACTTTCTGAATACATTATGTGATAATGTTCATCAGTCAGCTCACTGGTGTTAATTTTCAATCTATCAAGATAAAAAAATGATATCAAAATCAAATTACAGGATGTTATTTATGCCTTGTGCTCATTTTCCTCGACTGGTGTACTAACATCATGTGGTTTATTTTATTTTTTTACATATGTAGCATCATCTACAAAGATAAAAAGAATTGCTATTGTGACATCTAGTGGACACATTTAGAACAGCAGTTTCTTTCATTCAAAAATGTTGGCTCATTTTTATACTTAGCAAACTCATCTATGCGGGCCGTACATTTGACACCCCTGGGCTAAACTGTACTTAAAGAACTCATAGTGTCCAGATGAATGACATTTCACAAACAAGTTCTCTTAATGTATTTTTCCTCCAAAAAATGATTCTGGCAATCACTTCCCATAATATCAATTATTTTTGAAGTTATCGATAGATAACTTATTGCACTTGGAACGCCCATTTCCCCGCATTGACAAAGTGGATAAAGGCATGTAAAACTATTATTTTTATCCATTAATTGCATGTTTTGTCACCCTCGTCCATGACTACTTTAAAGGCCTACTGAAACCCACTACTACCGACCACGCAGTCTGATAGTTTATATATCAATGATGAAATCTTAACATTGCAACACATGCCAATACGGCCGGGTTAACTTATAAAGTGCAATTTTAAATTTCCCGCCACACTTCCGGTTGAAAACGTCTATGTATGATGACATATGCGCGTGACTTCAATGGTTGATACGGAAGTATTCAGACCCATTGAATCCAATACAAAAAAGCTCTGTTTTCATCCCAAAATTCCACAGTATTCTGGACATCTGTGTTGGTGAATCTTTTGCAATTTGTTTAATGAACAATGGAGCCTGCAAAGAAGAAAGCTGTAGGTGGGATCGGTGTATTAGCGGCTGGCTGCAGCAACACAACCAGGAGGACTTTGAGATGGATAGCAGACGCGCTACCGTGAGTACAGCTTTGGCTTCCAAACATTTGATCGCTTGCCCGTACGTGCGTGTCGCTATGTGCATGTCACGTACGTAACTTTGGGGAAATAAATGTTTCTTGCCGACTCTGATAGCGGCCGGGGTGTCGTCGAAAGCTACAACGCCCGCCGCCGCCGCCGTCCCGTAGCTAAATTAGCTTCAATGGCATCGTTAGCAACAGCATTGTTAAGCTTCGCCAAGCTGGAAATTATTAACTGTGTATTTACATGTCCATGGTTTAATAGTATTGTTGATCTTCTGTCTACCCTTCCAGTCAGAGGTTTATTTATTTTGTTTCTATCTGCATTTGAGCCCGATGCTATCACGTTAGCTAAATAGCTAAAGAGCTTCGCCGATGTATTGTCGTGGAGATAAAAGTCACTGTTTGAGTTTGAGTTTGAGTTTATTTCGAACATGCAAGCATACTACATGATACATCACAATTTACAGTTTCTCTTTTCAACATGTTCGAAAAGGAGTAGGAAGAAGCAGAGCTTATTTAATCCTATCCCTTTTCTTTACATAACAGTTGCTAAAACTTTTTGTTCACTGTGAATGTCCATTTCGCGTTCCCGACTCTCATTTTCAAGAGGATATAGTATCCGAGGTGGTTTAAAATACAAATCCGTGATCCACAATAGAAAAAGGAGAAAGTGTGGAATCCAATGAACCCTTGTACCTAAGTTACGGTCAGAGCGAAAAAAGATACATCCTGCACTGCCTCTCTAGTCCTTTACTCTCACTTTCCTCATCCACAAATCTTTCATCCTCGCTCAAATTAATGGGGTTATCGTCGCTTTCTCGGTCCGAATCTCTCTCGCTGCATTGTAAACAATGGGAAAATGTGAGGAGTTCTTCCTCCTGTGACGTCACGCTACTTCCGGTATAGGCAAGGCTTTTTTTTATCAGTGACCAAAAGTTGCGAACTTTATCGTCGTTGTTCTCTACTAAATCCTTTCAGCAAAAATATGGCAATATCGCGAAATGATCAAGTATGACACATAGAATGGATCTGCTATCCCCGTTTAAATAAAAAAATGTCATTTCAGTAGGCCTGTAAAACTGATATGGTTAACATTAGCGGCACAGGGGTTAGTGCGTGTGCCTCACAATAAGAAGGTCCTGCGTTCGATCCCCAGACTTGTGGTCTTTTTGTGTGGAGTTTGCATGTTCTCCCCGTGACTGCGTGGTTTCTCTCCGGGTACTCCGGCTTCCTCCCACCTCCAAAAACATGCACCTGGGGATAGGTTGATTGGCAACACTAAATTGTCCCGAGTGTGTAAATGTGAGTGTGAATGTTGTCTGCCTATCTGTGTTGGCCCTGTGATGAGGTGGCGACTTGTCCAGGGTGTACCCCGCCTTCCGCCCGAATGCAGCTGAGATAGGCTCCAGCACCCCCCGTGATCCCGAGAGGGATAAGCGGTAGAAAATGGGTGGATGGATGGATGGATGGTTAACAATATGAGCAAAAAGAAAACATTCCATCTCCTCTTCCATAGACACCATAGCTTGTTTCCTCATAATCGTTCGGCATTTCTCCAAGCAACTAGAAGAGGACGCAAAATAGAACAATCGGTTTGCCTTCTTTTTCCCTCGCATGCTCCTCTTTCTCCGTTTTTCCGCAGGTTTTAACTCAGACTTTCTCTCCTCGAGGGTGCTCTTGATTTTTCCGATCTGATTTTGCTTGATGTCTGTACATTCAAACTCCGACCAAAACCCTTCTTCTTTGAAGTAAGAATCATTGAAATGATGGCTGCAAATTACTCTCCTCTGGCTTTGTAAAATGGTAAATGGTAAATGGGTTGTACTTGTATAGCGCTTGTCTACCTTTTTAAGGAATTCAAAGCGCTTTGACACCATTTCCACATTCACCCATTCACACACACACATTCACACATTGATGGTCCGTCCTAATTTGAGCGAGTTAATTTGACAGGAGAAGTTCATACTTTCCTCATATTCCCATCATTAGGCAATATGTGCAGGCTGACCTTTTCTTTAGTTGTATTGCTACAACCTGCAACAATACATTAGGCAGACTTAGGGTTCTGTGCAAAAATATTGTGATGCTATTAAAACACATGCTACACATTTTGGAGCAAAAGTGGGCGTTCCAAAATGTGCTGAAACTCGTTAGAAAACAAGCCTAAAATCACCACTTCGTCTATTTTCAAGATAATTTTACTTGTACACATACTTTTTTGTTCCAGAATTATAAAATAAGTGCCAATGTTTCAGAATTAGTGGGGTCCTTTAGAGCAGTGTTTTTAAACCACTAGTGTACCGTGAGATATTGTCTGGTGTGCCGTGGGAGATTATGTAATTTCACCTAATTGGGTTAAAAATATTTTTTGCAAACCAGAAATTATAATCCGCAAATGTGCCGTTGTTGAGTGTCTGTACTGTCTAGAGCTTGGCATATCAGTAGGTGGCAACAGGTAGCTAATTGCTTTGTAGATGTCAGGAACATGGTTTGTCCTGATCACAATATGCAGGAGGCAGGGTGTAGGTAAAAAGGTATCTAATGCTTAAACCACAAATAAACAAAAGACAAGTGCCACTAAGAAAAGGCATTGAAGCTTAGGGATGGCTATGCTAAACGAAGCTAAAACTGAACTGGCTGCAAAGTAAACAAAAATACAATGCTGGACGACAGCAAAGACTTACAGCGTGTGAAGCAGACGGCGTCCACAAAGTACATCCGTACATGACAATCAACAACGAAATAGTATTGCAAGACAATAACTAAAACACGACACACAGGAAAACACCAAAAAACTCCAAATAAGTCACGGTGTGATGTGACAGGTCGTGACAGTACACCTACTTTGAGACAAGAGCTATAGTGATACATGGTTTTTTATGTGTTGAAGTTGCCCTCTTGTGGGTTCTTCAGACCACCACACACTGTCAGGAGAGCCAGGAATTCCAGGTAGAACACTGTTTTATGTTCATATAATAGTGCAAAGTATTTTGCTTTCCAGCAAACTGTCTTTCGCTCCTGTGTCCGCTCAGCAGCACCTCCAACTCCAACTACTCGTCTCATCACGGCTGCTGCTAATAAAGGCGACAGGTGATTAGATAACCTGGGCCATCTACGCACCTGTCGCTGTCTTCGAGGCCGGTCCTGGCAGCACCCTGTTCTGCGGCAGGCCCACAGGCCACGCCCTCCTCCTCATTATGGTTTGAATTCATATCCAACAATTACTGTCAATATCGGCTGCTGAGTTTCATTGTTTTATGTTTTCTGCTGGTGGTGTGCCTCTGCATTTTTTCAATGAAAAAAAATGTGCCTTGGCACAGAAAAGGTTGCAAAACGCTGCTTTAGAGTGTCGGAGCAGCGTATACTAGACTGTGCTCAGACAGTCTTGGAGACTGGGGGCCTGGGGTTCCCCAAAAACAGCCATACTCAACTGGGGTATCTATATCCAAACACTGTTCCTATATCCAGTATGGAAGACTTAAGCCTCTTTGTTTGCTCATTTGACTGTGTGGGTGCCATATCCCAAAGCTGGGCGTAGGATTAGTCAGGCATTGTGTCAGTAGCTTGTGATGATGCAGGGGAAGGATTCGGGCGGGTTGACTGCCTGATTAAACATTGACAGAAAAAAAAACAATATAAGATTTCATTTGTGGGGAAACTGCAATGAGGTAGCGGGTCCCATTGGGACAGTAAAGCTTTACAGTACATGGGACACTTTATCTTAAATAATCTGTTGACTCATTTTTCTTCAGCCGCCTGCAGAAGAGGCATTTACGTAAGCTCACGGTGCATAGAGCGCTTGTGAAATAGTCACTCTCATCATTTTCTTTCATGTACGTACATTTAAGCGTGAGCCAGGGCTGGCTGAGAGGCATGCCAAATCAGTTCTCTGCCTCTACCTTTTTCTATGGGGCCGAGCTAGTGGTAACGATCAGGGAGGGAGGGTTTTGGCATTCCTTTTGGTGCCGTGCACTTGACCTACTTCTTTTATTAATGCGTTTCATAAAAATTAAATTAATTAGAAAAAAGGCTAAATTTGTATCATGTTGCTGCGATTAATCTTGTAATGAGTACAACTTTTAAAAATTGATAAGCAAAAAATTGAATGCCTGGAACTCTAAATATGCGGACATAGTTTCTGCATGGCCTTGCAAAAGAGCGCACATGAAAGCGGTGGTGTGTGGGTGCAGCAGAGAGGTTTTTTTTGGTTTTGTCTATTAATGCTTCATCCATCCATCCATTACTTGTTAAAAGTGCAATTTCAATGTTGATTATGTGCATTTATTAGAAAAAAATTGAAAGGTATGGCAAACAGAAAAATCTTTTGTTTTTGTAACTTCAATATTTTCCCTAAAATACGCATTGGAAATTTAAAGTGTGTTTTATCTGATTACGGGATTAAAGGGGCTGTTTGCAACTTGCTCACAGTAACATTTTTCAAAACAAAAACACCATTGGCTAGTTGATGTTACCATTAGTGGTTTAAAAGCAGTCCAAGAGCAGCAACAAACAATTTGCATGATCAAATAAACTTTACATTTAATAACAGCTAGCGCTAGCTATTCAAACTGCTATTAGTAACTAACAACAGCCAAAGCTAATGCGCATGCACGTGTTATGTACGTATGTAGTTACGGCATTCTGTATTAGAACCAGTAAGAGGGTGTGATATACTGTGTAAAATACATTGGAACGTTAGGGCCGTCTAGGCGTTTGTGTAAATGTTGCAAACAACCCCTTTAATCGAACAAACAAAATAAGTGACAGCTGGAGCCCTCGTGTAATTTACCGTATTTTCCGGACTACAAGGCACACTTAAAATATTTTTTTTCCCCTCAAAACTCGACAGTGCGCCTTATAACTCGGTGCGCCTAATGTGGCTAGTTGATGTTACCATTAGTGGTTTAAAAGCAGTCCAAGAGCAGCAACAAACAATTTGCATGATCAAATAAACTTTACATTTAATAACAGCTAGCGCTAGCTATTCAAACTGCTATTAGTAACTAACAACAGCCAAAGCTAATGCGCATGCACGTGTTATGTACGTATGTAGTTACGTCATTCTGTATTAGAACCAGTAAGAGGGTGTGATATACTGTGTAAAATACATTGGAACGTTAGGGCCGTCTAGGCGTTTGTGTAAATGTTGCAAACAACCCCTTTAATCGAACAAACAAAATAAGTGACAGCTGGAGCCCTCGTGTAATTTACCGGATTTTCCAGACTACAAGGCACACTTAAAATATTTTTTTTCCCCTCAAAACTCGACAGTGCGCCTTATAACTCGGTGCGCCTAATGTACGGAATAATTCTAGTTTTGCTTACCGACCTCAAAGCAATTTTATTTGGTACATGGTGTAATGATAAGTGTGACCAGTAGATGACAGTCAAACATAAGAGATACGTGTAGACTGCATTATTATGGCAACATCTCGAGTAAGTCATATTGTAGTGAGTCTACAATATTCACCCAAGGAACTTTAGTTATAAGAGAGTTCCGGTTGGACAGTTTTTCATGGGACACATTTCCGGCGTTGTTGTTTCCCGATGAGGAGATGCTGCTCCGTTATTGATTTAAGTAAAGTCTGAATGTCATTAAAACAGTTAGCTCCATCTTTTGACACTTCCACTCCCGTCCTTGCACGCTACACCACTACAACAAAGAGGACGGGGAGAAGACTCTGCCGAAGGTGAGCCACATTACTAAGACCACCCACAAAACGGCGCATCCTGAAGTGACTGTCAGAAAGCGGCTTGAAGATGATCTGTAAAACATAATTTATGCAACATTTTGGCCAAAGAACCACCATTACATGTTATGTAGACCACAAGGAAGTGTTTTCAATTTAGAAAAAAATAATAATAATATGACTCCTTTTAATGCTGTAATTCTGTTAAACAAATTATCCAAATATGTTGGCCTGTTCTTTCCCCTTCTTCATTATTTTCCTCTTTATGCTCTACTCACTCTATACAAAACTCTCTTTGAACCACATCTAACCTACGGTAATGTCATATGGTGTAACACCTTCCCTAGCTACCTTCACAAATTAGAATCCATGCAAAAGAAAATCATACGGGCCCTGTCATGGTCCAAGTTTAATGCCCCCACTCGACATCTATTCCACAATGATAATTTCCTAAGACTGACAGAGTTCAATATTTATCACAATGCTTGTGTAACCTATCAAGTCATCCACAGGCTGAATCTCAGGCTCTGTAGCTTGGTTCCTATCTATCGTCCCCAGCATGCCCACAACACTTGTAACTTTGACATGATATCAGGTAAACATTGTCTACTGACTTGTACTGCTCAAAGTGTTGTATGCAGGGGACCAAAGATCTGGAACCGGCTTGATGAGAGCCTCAGGATGCTGTATTCATTCTCCAACCTCAAAAAGAGACTGAAATCATACCTATTAACCACCTAATGCCTCATGTGAATGGCTAGTGCTCCTTTAGAGGATTAGCATAGTCACATGTGGCTTTGGGGTAGACTACTGTTGCGTTGTGCGTGGTTGAATGTATGTATGTATGTGTATGCTTGCTTTTGTGCTCCTATTTTGTGTTTGTCATATAGTGTTTTTGTGCTTGCCACCATGTCTCAGCATTCCATGCATACACTGACCTGTGGACCCCCTGCCAAAAGCTTCTTCTAGCTTATCTGGGGGACCCTTTCACTTACCACCATCCTTAAATGGATATTCACTACTATTGTAATTTGTAATATGGTATTGTGAATAAACTAAACTAAACTTAAAAAAATAAAATAAAATAAAATGCACCCTATAATCCGGTGAGCCTTATATATGAAAAAAGATTGAAAATAGACCATTTATCGGCAGTGTGCCTTGTAATCCGGTGTGCCCTATGGTCCGGAAAATACGGTAGTTTATTTCGTATTTGTTCCTCCAACTCGTTTATTTTTTAATTTCCCCTCCAGATTCTCTTACTTCCTGTGCATGGCAGAGCATTGAGGCACACCTGCAGCTGCTTTCCAGTTCCAGTTCCAAGAGTGGAAGCCGTTTAAATTGGTCCCGCTTATATTGACATTCTGTCCATGTGGACCAACTCATAGAATGAATATTTTTTTCCGTCATTTAAATATGTCAGGTATACAGAAAGTATGTCATTAATGTTAAGAAAAAATGTATGTTTTCGTTCAATATCTAAATGATCAAAAACTTCATATGCATTTATATAAAATTCATATAGCCATGACAATTCAATAATAAGGTTGCTTGAATCAAATTAAGACTCTAACTATACCCACTGTCAGAAAAGCAAAAAGGTGGGTTCCACCTGGATAGCGGCAAACCCAGCATGGAAAACTTCACTCAATAGAGACGTCATCAAAGCTTACCTTTAGACATTCACACACTGCACCAGCATTTAGGAACAAGGATGAGGTTATAGAAGCTCGGTTGTTAAATAGGTTACGGAACGTAAGTGAAGTATTGTTGGCGGTTTTTGAATGCATTTTTAAAGTGATTTAAAAGTGGAATGGATTGCTCCCATTAGCTGCATTGCTAGACACCTAGAACAAGACGATTTTACATGTTACAATTAAAAAAACCCAAAAACAAAAAACCTTTTGTCTTCTTGTATCTCATAAGAGTTGTGAAAGATAGGCAAAATTCCCCCCAAAAAGTGCAGTTCCCTTTTTAACACCTGTTGGCAGTTTCCGCACTTTCGATGTGACTTAAATTTCCCACGTCTGCAAGGTCAAATACTCCTCAGTTACATTTCTGTTAGTTCCTGTGGAAAAAAGGGTTTCTGCCTTCCGGGAGCCTTTTGGCCATGGAGACCAGCTGCTGGGTCTCTGCCACACCAGAGTCTGCTTGGAAAGGCTGTAGGAGATGCAGATGAAGAGAGAGTGCCGGGACAGACAAGCTTCACAATGTCTTGACTGAATGAGCAGGTATCAGACACCTCAGTCTCCTTAGACGCATCCTCGCTCATCCATGCGGACTGGACACTGGCCGAGAGTTGGTGGGCGGCCGAGGGTGGAGTCGGTTCTCTTGATTGCTTTGTTGGGTCTGCTCCTGTCTCTGGCCATGCTCCCCCAACCCCAGCAGACGATGGCGTGGAACACCGCAGAGGCCACCACAGTGTATATGTTTTTGTTGTTGTTGTTGTTTTACTTTTGTGGCTGTGTGTAGAAGTGGCTGGTTGCATCAGCTCTGTTTGTTTAATGTCTTTAATGTCCTTTGTGTTTCTTTGTTTTGTTCTTTGTGTTATTTCTTTGTTTTTTGCCCCATGTGGATGAGTTCAAGTATCTCGTAGTCTTGTTCTCGAGTGAGGGAAGAGTGGATTGTGAGATCGACAGGCGGATCGGTGCGGCGACTTCAGTAATGCGGACGCTGTATCAATCCGTTGTGGTGAAGAAGGAGCTGAGCCGGAAGGCAAAGCTCTCAATTTACCGGTCGATCAACGTTCCCATCCTCAGCTATGGTCATGAGCTTTGGGTTATGACCAAAAGGACAAGATCACGGGTACAAGCGGACGAAATTTGTTTCCTCCGCAGGGTGGCGGGGCTCTCCCTTAGAGATAGGGTGAGAAGCTCTGTCATCCGGGAGGAGCTTAAAGTAAAGCCGCTGCTCCTCCTCATGGAGAGGAGCCAGATGAGGTGGTTTGGGCATCTGGTCAGGATGCCACCCGAACGCCTCCCTAGGGAGATGTTTAGGGCACATCCGACCGGTAGGAGGCCACCGGGAAGACCCAGGACACGTTGGGAAGACTGTGTCTCCCGGCTGGCTTGGGAACACCTCGGGATCCCCCGGGAGGAGCTGGACGAAGTGGCTGGGGAGAGGGAAGTCTGGGCTTCCCTGCTTAGGCTGCTGCCTCCGCGACCCGACTTTGGATAAGCGGAAGAAGATGGATGGATGGATGGATGGATGGATGTTCTTTGAGGTTTCCCTCTTACACACATGTTTATTTGTGCTATGGCTATGAATTTGTGTTTTCCTTGGCTTCAGTCTAGGGGCCCAGGGTTAGACTGAACGTTTTTTTTTTCTCACTCAAAGCGTTTACCTGTTTCTCACCTTTTTTGTAAGGGGCGCCGGAAGTTGGCAGACCCGTCAGCGATCCTGTTCTGTCTCCCTGTAATGTTTGTCTGCTCTTGAATGGGATTGTGCTGAAAATCTTTATTAAAGTATTTCTGATTCTGATTCAAACAAAAACCGTGCGCGTGAGGTTTGAGTGCACTTACTACGTCTCCAACAGGTGTCAACTGAAAGCAGACTGAAGCTTCGACTTCTCGCCCCCTTCCGTCTTTCAATTACTTTTTCTCTCGCTCTCGTTTGCCATTTGAAGCAACTATTAGTGTTTTAACACCACAGGAAAGCGGCTTCATTGAAATGCAATGAAAACTGCACAGAGAAGGCAAAGCTAACTAATGGGCTCAAATTTTCAAACGAATGCAAGATTAAAGTCAATTGAATTTCCCATTGGGTTTTGACTGAGCCCCTTTGAAAAGAAGCCCCACAGTGGGTTTCAGAAATGAAAAATAGGGCTTGTTCTAAAATATTAATCACATTTTATACCCTCATTATAGCAAGCAATAACATTTGCTCAGAAACGTACTTGCCTCTCTACCTTGAGGTGGACTTTTTTTTTTTTTTTTTTTTTTTTTTCCCACCCCACACAGCTGTGAAGATGTAACTCACTGACACATCCAAGAGGGTGTGAATATCATGGCAAATATATTCACATTTGATCCGAGGCTGGGAAAATGAGCCGCCGTCTGTGATGCTTATTTTATTGTGAGCACTTTTGTGATCCCGTTAAAATGAAGGGAGGGAAGAACATTTCCTGACAATATTATCATGTCTTGGCTGCCAATAAAAAAAACATGTCAGGGAGTGGAGCTAAAGAATAACCAACAGGCGAACGGGAGGGAAGAAAGGGAAAACGAAGGTGTTGTCTGACAAAGAGATTCCTTGGAGAGTTTTTTTCCTTTTTTATTTAAGGAGCGCACACAGCAAATCCTCAACTATGATGGCCTACTTTTTCAACTTGATATACAATGAATAAAATATTTTTTCTGCCCATATTCAAACAAATGGAGCGTACATGATAACAACATGGAAGACATTGGGGAAACTTGCTCTTATTCTTCAACAATTGCACACAAATCTCTCCGGATGCCTATGGAGGATTTCGACGTGTCAAAAACCGCATCCAAACCAAGAGACAAAGAGCAGCAGGCCCGCAGGAGCGACACAGGAGGAGGATGTGAATACTCCGTAATGGTGCTCGAAGTCATTAAAAACATCACTGCCGGCCTAATTAAGGCGGGACATCTGGTCTTTCCTCCCAGAATGGATGGCGGCAGAATACAAATAACTCCTCTATGACAAGTTGAGAGGTGTCATACATCTCAGTGATCGTCAGTCAACATGGGAGTTGTGAGAGTGCCTTCATTATTAATGAGCTTTGTTTTGTTTTGGGTTTTTTTCATATAAAGAAAACAAGCTTAAAAAAAAAAAAAGATAGTTTTTTTTCCCTCCGTGTTCCAAAAATGCTCAATTTCTCTTTTATGTTGCTGCCAATTAGCTGGAATAAGCATTACATCGTCTTTGATGATGCCAGTGCAAAGACAAATAAAAAAGTTGGCTTAAGTTGTTGCAGCACTGATTTATTTCCCATTAAATGGGTCAGTCACTGATTTGGCTCCACCTAAAAGAATGTACAGTATGTACAGGAGAGGAGACGCCATAATAAATGTGCAGGTCGAGTCCCTAAGTCAAACGATTCAAAACTGTGGAAAACTGTGCCACAAACGTCTCACAAAACTTGGCTTAGGTTTATCTACATTGAAGAAGAAATGCACTTTTTTGGAATTGTGTCTGTCATTCACAATCCATATGTAAGACAAACACACGTACAGTACAGGCCAAAAGTTTGGACACACCTTCTCATTTCAATGAGTTTTCTTTATTTTAATGACAATTTACTATGTAGATTGTCACTGAAGGCATCAAAACTATGACACCTGTGAAGTGAAAAACATTTCATGTGACTACCTCTTGAAGCTCATCGAGAGAATGCTAAGAGTGTGCAAAGCAGTAATCAGTGCAAAGGGTGGCTATTTTGAAGAAACTAGAATATAAAACATGTTTTCAGTTATTTCACCTTTTTTTGTTAAGTACATAACTCCACATGTGTTCATTCATAGTTTTGATGCCTTCAGTGACAATCTACAATGTAAATAGTCATGAAAATAAAGAAAACTCATTGAATGAGAAGGTGTGTCCAAACTTTTGGCTTGCACTGTATGTCTTTCCTTTTTATGTATGACAACTTGCAAATAAATGCTAGCAAAAGTCAGCTAACAATAGAGGTTATGGGCTTTGCTCTATTTCGCCTATAAAGTTCCCAAAAAATCTTCCAAAAACCTCTTTCAGCATAGGAGCCAATATTGTGTTTTTTATCTTTACGGGACTTATGCAGATGTCAGATACACAAAAACAGGTACCGATAGGTAAGAAAAGTTGTTTTTACATGATACAGTTCATCCGTGGAGTATTCACAGCGCTTCACTTTTCCCACATTTAGTTATTTTACCGCCTTTTTCCAAGCTTAGGGTCGTTGTCCTGCTGAGAGAGCTTTGGAGAAGGTTTTCATCCAGGATGTCTCTGTACATTGCTGCATTCATCTTTCCCTCTATCCTGACTAGTCTTCCAGTTACTGCCGCTGAAAACCATCCCCAGAGCATGATGCTGCCACCACCATGCTTCACTGTAGGAATGGCTTTGGCCTAGTGCGGTGCCTGGTTTCCCCCAAACATGATGCCTTCAATTCACTCCAAAGACTTCAATCTTTGTCTCATCAGACTAGAGAATTTTGTTTCTCATGGTCTGAGAGTCTTTCAGGTGCATTTTGGCAAACGTTTTACTAAGAAACGGCTTCTGTTCGGCCACTATACCATACAGGCCTGATTGGTGGATTGCTGCAGAGATGGGGATCCTTCTGGAAGGTTCTTCTCTCACCACAGAGGAATCCTGTAGCTCTGACAGAGTGACCATCGGGTTCCTGGTCATCTCCCTGACTCGGGCCCTTCTGCCCCAATCGCTAAGCTTAGATGGCCGGCCAGCTCTTGGAAGAGTTCTGGGGGTTTGAAACGTTTTCCATTTACGGATGGAGGAGGTCTCTGTGCTCATTGGGACTTTCAAGGCAGCAGATATTTTTCTGTACCCCTCCCAGATGTATGCCTTTGTGGAGGTTTACAGACAATTCCTTCAACTTCAAGCTTGGTTTGTGCTCTGCCATGTACTGTCAAGTGAGAGACCTTTATATATAAACAGGTGTGTGCCTTTGCAAATCATGTCTAACTAACTGAATTTACCACGGGTGAACTCCAATTAAGCTGTAGGAACATATCAAGGATGAACAGGTGAAACAGGATGCACCTGATCTTACTTTTGAGCTTCATGGCAAAGGCTGTAAATACATAATGTACACGTGATTTCTTTGTTTTTTTATATTTGATACATTTGCAAAATTGTCTAAAAATACTTTTTCACATTGTCATTATAGGGCATTGTGTGTCGAACTTTGAGGACATGCATGAATTTACAATTTTTAGCATCACAAAATGTGGAAAAATTTAAGCGGTGTGAAGACTTTCCGGATGCACTGCACAGTAGGTCCCCTTTAAAGTTAGGGTTGGTTCACGTTATTTACGTGAATTATGTCATGTGATATTAAAGTACTTGCTCAAAATCTTAGATTATTATTTGCCAAACTCTTACACTATTGTATATGTCACATGAGACATCAGCATATCGTACAATGCCTCCAGATGCTCAGTTCAGCGAGCTTCATATGATATCCATTTTGTTATGGACGGTCAAATGGGACAGAATCACACAAATAACGAAATCCTAAAAAAATACTTAAATGTCTCATAATTTTTCTATTTCCCTGACCTAGGACAGCTGATTGGTCAACACCCACAATGTTTAATTATTCATGTTCCCGCAACACAAACAAAACTCAGCAACCACCAGCATTATGGTAGACAAATAGCAATTGTGCGATTGTACTTTTGGTAATGTATTGCAATTACTATAGTAACAGTGGATGTTTATAGTAATAAATATGATTAGAACATTGTGTCATCGTGTTTGTGTTCAACTACAGTAAGTGTGTTTATCCTAAACATTCCTGCCACTGACTAAAACATTTTTAAGTGTTTTTTTTATTTTTACAAATAATAATGTAAAAATCGGCGATGAGGTGGCGACTTGTCCAGGGTGTTCCCCGCCTTTTGCCCGAATGCAGCTGGGATAGGCTCCAGCACCCCCGCGACCCAGAAAGGTATAAGCGGTAGAACATGGATGGATGGATAATGTAAAAATATAATTCCTTGGCCCAAATACCGTGATAATAAATATGTAATTGTATCAATTTAATTTAATTCATCTATTTAAATAGCATTAGAAAACTGCGAGTTTACAAAATCTAAATCTCACTCACCTCTTGCTGTTTTTAATATCACGTCATGCTCCTTCATGCATCATGTGGTATTGAGTAACAGGGTTTAAGCAAACCACTTTTTTTCTTTTTAACCATAGACACTGAAGGATCCAATGCATGAAAATAATTGGAGCCCAAGGGGTAATATTTGTTCTCCTGAAATAATAATTAATCCTATGGTCTTTGTGTGCCAACACTGAGCCACAGAGGGAAAGCCAAATCCACCATTATGTTTTCATCAATAACCATTTGAGAAGGTCTGTGGAGGCAGCTGTATTTCATGCATGTCGACACGCTCACTCTTTACATGAATCGCATATCTCCCGCCGCTTTGCCCGTTTAGCTTGTGGTTTTTTGATGGACAACATTATAAAGATGTTTTTTTAGACGTCCAAGAGGAGTATTTTTAGAACACCACACACAGGGTTAAGATATCATTAAATATCTACAGTAGAGTATAAGACTCGAGAGAACAAATAGGGAATGGATGCCTAAAATTACGGTAAACACTTATTTTAGATAGTATTTTATAAGAGTTGCCTGGAAGAGTATATTTTTTAATATAACCAATAATGAGCAATTATGAGTATAGCATTAGTTTGAATTGATTTTTAATTGAATAATGTTACATTTGAATTGATTCCCTAGACGCTGCCACCGCTGCTGCTCACTGCTCCCCTCACCTCCCAGGGGGTGAACATGGGGATGGGTCAAATGCAGAGGATACGTTCACCACACCTAGTGTGTGTGTGACTATCGTTGGGACTTTAAATGTATCTTTTAATAATTGTTTTGTTTCAGTTTTGTTTATTCATATATACACACATATATTTTCCAGAATATTGAACAATAATGTCTGCAATTTAGAATGTCTAAAAAGTGGAAAACAGCATGAAAATATTGAGTTCATGCTGAGCCACCTTTGTCATATTGTTTTGAAGCTCTTTCAAAATTAAATGACCGATATATTACACCAAATTGATTGATCAGCCAAATGTAAGCAGATATCGCAATGCCATGTTCAACGACTGTGACATAATTCAATTCTACATCAGAACGTATCTTCTGATGTAAAATTGACTAAATCATACTTAAACCCCCAAGTCTTTCATGCTGTACACAGAACACATATGAACTACAGTAATGAAAAGATTAAACACAATGATTTGATAAAGCCTCCTTAATTTAACTCTGTGGTTAGCATCCGCACTGAAGGGGCAAGGAAGAGAAATAAATAAAGAGACCACTAAGCTGCTTAGTTATTACTGTCCATTTCATAGAAGTAAATCGTTTCACATGTTTAGTATTTAGGTATGCTTTAGAATTACAAAACAAAACATCATGTGCCTAATCTACTGAAGGTTTGCATGCATTAAAACACGTGCAAACTTGAAAGCACACGCAAAGCTGATCTACTGCGGGAGCTGTTATGCTATTTAGTACATCTACAAAGGACGTGCAAGCTGGCAGTTGCGTAGAAGTGGCTGAGTGAAAGGAGGCGATCGCGCTACAGTGCTATCCCTTGTTTGCTTGTCAAAAAGAAAAAATACTAGACATGGTAGAAAATGGATGGATGGAATAACAAGGGCCAGCCAGTGTGTCAGGGCCATGTGTTCCTTGGTAAACTTCACTCCCTGACGACCTCAAGAGCACTGCTGACTATTAGGTTGATAGGCTTTTAGCTTGGAAGTTAGCACGCTTGTCTCTCATGCAGGTGGCTCAGGTTCAAGTCCCGGGCGGAACGAAAAGAAAGGATGGAACCACGTAGGTGTCATTGCTGTATTGGGACTAATCTACTAAAGGTTTGCGTGTGTTAAAACACGTGCAAACTTGATAGCAGATGCAAAGCTGATCTACTTAACTGGTGTGCAGAGGATTGTGTCATTTAAGTGAGCTAAACGATAATAATAATAACAATAATAGAGAGCCCAATCCATTGAGCGTGTGTGTCTTCATGAATATGTGGAATATCTGTTGATCATTAGAACGCCCACAATACTGGGAGAAAAAATGCCAAAATAATTATTTAGCTAATTTATCAAGACTAAAACTGTTCTGCAGCATATATATAGTGTAAGTTGAAGTGGAACTAAGTAAATAACGTGAACTAACCCTAAGTGGAACTAAAATAAGAGTGTCGACTAGGAAATGAACACAGAAACTAACGGAACATTTAAAAAAATGAACAATAGTGTCACAGTGGCTTACACTTGCATCACATCTCATAAGCTTGTGTCCAATATTTTCCACAAAGACAAAACAAGTTATATTTTAGGTTCATTTAATAGTTAAAACAAATTTAAATAATGGATTTTATTTTATTGTATTTATTTTTTTATAAATGGATGTAATGATAATGTCAATGAGGTATTTCTAATCACTGCTATGTTGGAATTGTTTTATAATATTGATACTGTTGTTGATATTTTTCATTTTTGTTTGGACACTTTTGGATTGTTTTGTGTCATGTTTGTGTGTCCTCTCAATTGCTCTGTTGATTGCTATTCTGAATGTTGCTGGGCCGGGTTTGGTTTTGGAATTGGAATTGGAATTGTATTTTCGTGGTATTATTATGTATTGTTTTGTTGAATTGATTAATAAAAATAAAAAATAAAAAAAATAAAATAAAAAAGAAACTAAGGAAACAACATTAAATGTGAAACCTGGCGTGACACGTCACATTCATCTCGCTAAAAAAAGTGGGTTTCATTTTAGACGCACTGCAGGACTGCTTCTAAAATTGCCAGAAAAGGTGGTATAGGTCTGCTGCATGTTTCGAAAAGCTTCAAAATGGTAGGAGCATGAACACATGAAAATGGAGTAAATGATTGAGTGTGAAAGCCACAAAAATTTAAACAAGGTGGTCTGCACCAGTTATCAATTGTACACACAGTCTTAGTAGATCACAGGCAACACGCCTATTAATGGTCCATGCAATTGTATTGTTTACACACGGTGTTATTAGTGCGTGATAGTTGGATCTTAGTACATCAGCCTCGAAATGTTGTACCAAGAGGACCACCTGTGCACATTAAACCCTAATTGTATGACATCCCACACATGCTCACAGACCATTGGAGTCTTCAGTAGCAGACTTAAACTCAAGTACATTCACTCCAGTGGAGGAAGCCTGTTTGCCTCCACTTTCTGATAAGGTCACGATTGGCCATTCAGACACAATGTGAACAGCTGACTATTTCAATAAATACATCAATGCGGCATCCTTTTCTAGACCTTGGAAGAAGAAAAAAGCGTTAAGTGAATCAAAAAACTCCATGGCAGTTTGAAAATAAGGCAATTTCTATGTAAATGCCCAATAAAGCAAAACTTTTCACTAATGGATAAGCTTCCCCAATATTGACACAAGTTGGTCCAAAATCGTTTAGCTACTTGATTGTCGCAAGGACTTGCTTATCCTCTTCTTCTCATCATGTTTCCAGCAATATTAAGCAATCATATCTGAGGTGTTATAGCAGTTGATTATTTAGCCACTTAGGCTAATTCCTTCACACAGCCGTCATGCAGCAGCCACATTATATTAACCGCAAGCAAAATATCAATTTCAAATTGCACCGAGGATGCATTATTGATTGACCTCGGTTATTGTACCCTGGAGAGCAAGTGCCAATGGGTTATTGTTTAATATGAATGATAATGCTGAGCCTCTATTCGGAAATAAGGTCCTGGTGGACCTTGGCCCGTGGAATAAGCTCTGATTGACTCAATTGATACAGTGGGATTGTCACAGAGGCAATACCTGCGGAAGCTTAGGCTCCTTCATTATTAGATCCACATAGGCAGCACATATACTCTGTTTGGGAAATTTCACTGCACCCCTTTTTATATGACATTGGTCAATTTTCCAGCTGCAACTTTTATGTGATTTTCTAAGCTCAAGATTAAAATTAAAAACCAATAACTTACTGTTGTTATAACCACATATGTGGAAATTAATTATTATGCAATATCAACTTAAATTGTATGTTGTTACTTGCTGACTTGCACATTGCCACTAATGGGCCGGGTGGCAGATGAGTCATTATTATTAAAAACATTGTATTCCACTGAGGGGGAGTTTTATGCTAAATTGACTTTTCAATTTTAATAATAATAAAAAAAAAACATGGTTCAGGACACATCTTAAATTAAATTCATCAGTTAGCTAGAGCCGTGGTTATCATTTTGTTTTTCTTCAGCGAAAAGGCTAACCTAGCATGATAGCCTGTTGAAATGTGAGTCTAATGTTAGCACTGTTGCTGAAATAGCTATGCTAGTGTTGCTAACATTTGTGTCCTCCTGTCCTGTTATTGTTTTAGATGTATGGCATTCACATTCTTCAGGGGTGTCCAAACTACTGTGTCCCGCCCGAGTCTTCGGTGCGGCCTGCGAGACATCACAAGTTTAACAAAAACATTGGTTTGCGGAGTGTTTCTGCCTATTTCTAGTCCCTTTGGATTGAATTGGAAGGAAATTGCCGCCCTCTTGTGGGTGCGGACATAACTGACGGTCAGTTGAAAGCAATTTGAGCACAGCATCAATATATATGACCCAATCCAAACAACGTTCCCCACTCACGGAGTAAATTAATTACAAAACCCAAAACCAGCGAAGTTGGCATGTTGTGTAAATCGTAAATAAAAACAGAATACAATAACTTGCAAATAATTTTCCACCTATATTCAATTGAATAGACTGCAAAGACAAGATACTTAACGTTCAAACTGATAAACTTTTTTTATTTTTTGAAAATATTAGCTCATTTGGAATTTGATGCCTGCGACATGTTTTAAAAAAAAGTTGGCATAAGTGGCAAAAAAGACTGAGAAAGTTGAGGAATGCTCATCAAACACTTATTTGGAACATCCCACAGGTGAACGGGCTAATTGGGAACAGGTGGGTGCCATGATTAGGTATAAAACCAGCTTCCATGAAATGCTCAGACATTCACAAACAAGGATGGGGCGAGGGTCACCACTTTGTGAACAAATGGGTGAGCAAATTGTCGAACAGTTTAAGAACAACATTTTTCAACGAGCTATTGCAAGGAATTTAGGGATTTCACCATCTACGGTCCGTAATATCATCAAAAGGTTCAGATAATCTGGAGAAATCACTGCACGTAAGCGGCAAGGCCGAAAACCAACATTGTGCTAAATATTATAAACTTATCACTTTCCTCTGGCACTGTTCCCCTAGCATAACGTAATCATGAAATTCTGCAACTAGATTACAGAAATACGGTGGCCGACAGGGGCAAAAGCACAACAGCGTCCAAAACACGCACAGACCCTCAAAACAGATGAAAAACATAAATCATTATTTTGTTAGCTCTACAACAGGGATTCTCAAACTGTGGTACACATACTGCTAGTGGTACGCAGGTTCCATCTAGCGGTACACCAAAGAATCAATTATGTGCAATTAATTGTATTTGATGCAATATTTAAGTACAGTGTTTTATTTCCCTATATTCAAACTGTTACTGTTCAAATTGTGCGTTATGTTGCAGTGGCCAAAAATATTAAACATACTTGTTAAATAATATGTCTGCCTTGTTTTTATTTAATACTACTACGCTACTGTATTTTATTGTTGGTCATTATAGTGGTACATGGTGAAAAAGGTTTGGGAACCACCACTTTAAAATATGTCCCTCTCAGATGTGGCGCTTCTGGTAGGGCTTACTCATAGATGTGAATTCATAGATGCCGCCTTCAGACTTGTCAGGCACGTCATCACGGCAGCCATTTTGAGCAAGGGTTTCGTCAGACCGATCAGACGGGCAAAAACATTAGAAATATTAATAGACCTTTGTCTCAGTTGACTAATGCAGTAAATAGACATGGTTTGCCCTTGCTCATTCCAATGGACAACAGCCTCAGAGGTGGTATATGAAGATAAAGTTAAAGTTCCACTGATAGTCACACACACATTAGGTGTGGGGAAATTACTGCATTTGACCCATCCCCTTGTTCCACCACATGGGAGGTGAGGGGAGCAGTGAGCAGCAGCGGTGGCCGTGCTGGGGAATACTTTTGGTGATTTAACCCCCTATTCCAACCATTGATGCTGAGTGCCAAGCAGGGAGGTAATGAGTCCCATTTGTATAGTCTTTGGTATGACTCGGCCAGGGATATACGTATGAATATCTATGGGGCTTACTTCCTAGTAGCATGCTAACTTCCGGGTTGATCGTATTGCATGTGTTTTGGGGGTTTGAGTCTGTTTTAGAAGTTATAGGAATGTAGACTGCATCCCATGCTCGTGCTACAGCACACATCTCATTGTGCAAAATGTGAATGTCTTAAAGTGAACTAAATATGATCTCTGAAAGGGGTACTAATTATTCCCAAAGCAACACCCCCTCCCAGACATACTGTACAACACTAGTACATAGTCCATGAAAAACAAGATTTTTGTGTTGTTATTTTCATTGTAAGTGGGACAAATCACTTAGAATATTAAAAGACATATTTAATGGAAATGCTCTTCCATCCATCCATTATCTACCGTGTGTCCCTGGCTGCTGTAATTTATTAAGATATTTAAAATGTTATGATTTCCGGTTTAGGACAGCTGTGATGCTGGTTTGACCATTCTGATGTTGCTCACGTGTAGTCCAAGGAACGTCAGGGAAACATTGTTATGATGGCGTTCGATTATTATTAAAGGAGCCCTATCCTTCTCATATCAGGTGCTTTCAAAATGGTATTAGATACCAGTGGGGCACTATATTGAGTTTAAAATATGACAATAATAGTCTATGTATAGATGTTGTGTACAGGGTAAATCTGCATTCTTCTCCTTTTGGCCAAAATTCTTGGAGATTTGAGATCTCTCCCGCCCCACCCCACCCCCCGCAAAAAACACCAAGATCTTTCCTCCGCTCTTTCATATACTGTATATCAATCTGACATTTTGAAAATGTAGCCTTTAATATAGCAATATAGCCAGAGTCTTGTTGCCTCTGGTACTGGCGTATTTCAGGTTCAATGATCCCGAGTCTGAAAAACGGTTTATCCAAGGGCGGGATTTTGTTTGGTTAATGATGCTGCATTGCTTGCTCTGGATAGCTTCCCGAGACGTGACTCCATTAGCACTGGTCAGCTTAATTCTGCTACCTATAGGCTCTATTGAGCTCTCTGGTGTTGTGGCAAATTACATGTAAGACTCCAAAATAAACATGGCTCAGCCAAAATACATCAACTGTGCAACACCTCAATCTCTTGTACCTTGAAGCTATTTTGGCACAGGCTGGAACTTGTTTTTGATGGCTGTGTCACTGAATATTTATGATAAGTCCTGCTCAGAATGCACCGTAAAACTAGTGATTGACAGCCAATACAATGGATATAAAAAGTTAGTATAAAAAATACCCCATAAAGAGTCTGTCATTTGCTAGTATTTCCATATCACATAAACTAGTGTAATTCATCTAAACCAGTGGCTGTTTGGGTGTGATCCAGTTGTCTGTCACTAGCTCTGGCTGCTGATAAGTGCATCCAGTTGTAGGTCATTGATTTATTCATGCCGTTTCTTTTAACCTCGCACAATGTGGTAATCCACGGAGACAATCATTCTGTCTCAAGAGAAATAGATGAGGCGACGCACTGCCACAGGCTGTTATATATTAGGTAAATCAAAAAAAATATCTTAGCGTACAGGCATAAATGCCACATGATTTGGATGCTGTTGAAAGGATAGTATTTAACAGCAAGGCTGGGACAACAATTAAAATGATTGGCATATAGAGATGGTGGATCCGTTTCAATTAGTCAGTACTAGGATGGTACGGTATAGTATAGTACCGAGATACTATCTAATCATAATCGGTACTATACCGCCCTTAAATAGTACCGGTTCCCCACCCATCGTCGTGTCATGGAGACGATGATGTTTGGCTAACACAGAGTGTGTAGACAGAAAAAGGAGAAAGGACAAATGTCGGCTCATTTACGAAGTCAAGACAATAATTCAATATGTCCAATCAGTAAGCATTAAGACGACCAGCGTAACTTTGAACACACAAGTGAATGGAGTGCATTGTTAGTCAACAGACATACATGTCACACTAAGAGTGGCCATATGAACAACGCCAACACTGTCATAAACATGTGCCATATAGTGAAACCATACTAAAGAACAATGACAAACACATTGTGGGAGAATATTTGCACCACAACTCAACATAAACACTACAGAACAATTTCCCAGAATTCCCTGCAAAGAACAAATTCCCAAAATTCCCTGCAGCACCAACTCTTGTACAGGATTGCTTATTGTTTTTTTTTTATTGGATAGTATTCTGTTTATTTCAATTCTTATTATTGTATTTTTTAAAATCTTTATTACTTATGTGATTTGCCCACTGCTCCCCAAGGGGATGGGACAAATGCAGAGGACAAATTTCACCACATCTAGTGTGTGTGTGACAATCATTGGTACTTTAATCTTTAATCTTAATTTAATTTCATTCCATATTTGTTTCCACTACCGCACCTTAAATCGGAGTCCTTAATCTCGTTATATGCAAATATAATGACAATAAAGTCCATTCTATTCTATTCTTCCGGGACACTACAATATAAACAAATGCCATTAGTGGATCTTCACCTAACATCAACTGTGATGATACCAAGTACAGGAGCGTATTTGTAAGCCACTATGACACTATTGTTCATTTGTAATTGTTTTATTATTTTTTATAAAATTTTTTAATGATAATATCAATGAGAGTTTTTTTAATCACTGCTATTTTGAAATTATTACTAATATTGATGCTGTTGTCGATAATGTTCATTTTTGTTTCACTACATTTGGATTGTTGGCCCTGCGATGAGGTGGCGACTTGTCCAGGGTGTACCCCGCCTTCCGCCCGATTGTAGCTGAGATAGGCTCCAGCGCCCCCCGCGACCCCAAAGGGAATAAGCGGTAGAAAATGGATGGATGTATGGATGGATACATTTGGATTGTTCCGTGTCATGTTTGTGTGTCCTCAATTGCTCTCAATTGCTCTGTTTATTGTTGTTCTTAATGTTGCTGGGGCGGGTTTAGTTTTGGAATTGGATTGCAATATTTTGGTATTGTTGTGTATTTTTTTGTTGATTGATTAATAAATTCATTAAAAAAAAAAAAAAAGGGGCGGATCTAGTCGATACTACTATAATTACATCGATATTTTTTAGCATCACAAAATCTTCTTTCATTTTTTTTAATATATATTATGTTTATAAACTCAGGACATATGTCCCTGAACACATGAGGACTTTGAATATGACCAATGTATGATCCTGTAACTACTTGGTATCAGATTGATACCAAAATGTGTGGTATCATCCAAAACTAATGAAAAGTATCAAACAACAGAAGAAGTGATTTTTACATTTTGACAGAAGTGTAGATAGAACATGTTGAAACAGAAAATAAGCAGATATTAACAGTAAATGAACAAGTAGATTAATAATTAATTTTCTACTGCTTTCTACCCTTAATAATTGATAAATGACACAATATGTTACTGCATATGTCAGCAGCTAAATTAGGAGCCTTTGTTTGTTTACTTACTACTAAAAGACAAGTTGTCTAGTATTTTCACTATTCTATTTAAGGACAATCTTGCAATAAAAAACACATGTTTAATGTACCCTAAGATTTTTTGTTAAAATAAAGCCAATATCGAAATGTTTTGTTGTCCCCTTTATTTAGAAAAGTACCGAAAAGTATCGAAATACATTTTGATACCGGTACCAAAATATTGGTATCGGGACAACACTAGTCAGTACGCTGAAATAAGTGCACTGTGCACACTGTGTACTTAATCCCTATTTAGATAAAACAGACTTGTCTGTAATTCCCCCCTTTATTGCATCATTATGACACCATTGTGATTATGTTTCATGGAAAACATTTCTGCACACATTGTGAACTTTGATTCAGACTTTAAACATTTGCATTACATCATAATTGAAAACATGTTAGTGTAATAGTCACATTCATTTGATATGAATGTGCAGTAAGTGAAAGGGACTGTTGCTGGAATTCTTTGGTGCAGAATGTCGGGCATATTCTTATTACAAGGAAATTGCAATATTGACCAAGTGTCAGCTGGAAGAGCAATGCAAGGATAGAAAAAAAGAGGATACATAATCGAAGCTTAGAGTTCTGGCAGAACTTCTTACTGCTGCTGTCCCCACAAGAACTTACACTTCCTTTATTGTCATTCAAATTCGAACTTTACAGTACAGATAAGAACACAATTTAATTGCATTAGCTCGTTGTAGTGCAGGATAAAATAGCAATAAGGTGCAGATATAAATAGATTTACTGTACAGATAAATATATTGCACTTTTGCATATGCATCCACGTTTACGGATGTATGTATGTAACTCAGAGAAATTCTCAAAATGATTGGCACACAGTGATGCACACTCAAATATCACTTTTCAGTACCACTTGTAAAATAACTATATAAATAGAAGTTACTACTACTACAACTCACAGCAGACTTTGTGAGAGACAACAAACATAATAAAACAAACACTTAGGGCCTGGTTTGCTAAGATCCAAACACCACACGCTAAACAGTGTGTGCAAAATAATAAAACAGCGTGTACTATGAGTGAGTGTGAAGTGACAGGGATGAGGATCAGCACCTCCAAGTCCGAGTCCATGGTTCTCGCCCGGAAAAGGGTGGAGTGCCATCTCCGGGTTGGGGAGGAGACCTTGCCCCATGTGGAGGAGTTCAAGTACCTCGGAGTGAGGGAAGAGTGGATCAAGAGATCGACAGGTGGATCGGTGTGGCGTCTTCAGTAATGCGGACGCTGTATCGATTCGTTGTGGTGAAGAAGGAGCTGAACCGGAAGGCAAAGCTCTCAATATACCGGTCGAACTAAAGTCCCATCCTCACCTATGGTCATGAGCTTTGGGTTATGACCGAAAGGACAAGATCACGGGTACAAGCGGCCGAAATGAGTTTCCTCCGCCGGGTGGCGGGGCTCTCCCTTAGAGATAGGGTGAGAAGCTCTGTCATCCGGGAGGAGCTCAACGTAAAGCCGCTGCTCCTCCACATCGAGAGGAGCCAGATGAGGTGGTTCAGGCATCTGGTCAGGATGCCACCCCAATGGCTTTAGGCCACGTCAAACTGGTAGGAGGCCACGGGGAAGACCCAGGACACGTTGGGAAGACTATGTCTCCCGGCTCGCCTGGGAACGCCTCGGGATCCCTTGGGAGGAGCTGGACGAAGTGGCTGGGGAGAGGGAAGTCTGGGCTTCCCTGCTTAGGCTGCTTCCCCCGCGACTCGACTTTGGATATGCGGAAGAAGATGGCTGGATGGATAGTGTTAAATTTGATCTGCTAACACTGCGTGCGCAATTGAACAGTGGTGCAGACTGCCTTATTTAAATGAGGATTTGTCATTTTCTGCACATTCATGTTATCATGCTTCTATCTGTGTGTGATGTGTTGAACCAGCAGCACACAACTATAATCTGTAACACCTTTTAAGAATCGCAATCGAGACAACGGAAACATATGCACACTGATACTTAATTCTGTGCGGGAGAAAGGAGTGCATCACCAGTGCATTTGTGCGTCTGGAATGACACAAAAACAAGAAAATGCATAATGAAATACATCTTTTCATGTAGGAGATATATTATAGTAATTTACTAAATAAATAAAAAAACGAACAGCATTAAAAACCAAAACGCATCAATTAAATTAATTTTAATCAGCCTCATAAGTCATCCAGCAGCAATAAAATTATAAAAGTAAATTACTGAATGAACAACATGTCTCATAATTTGTATTTCTGTCAGTCCAAATATGTTGAAACACACACGTAGGATGGAGGATTCTCCGTCCATCGTCTGTCTTTTCAGCACAAGCACCTCTTTTCTCACAGCTGTGTGCGTCTGTATAGCACGTCCTTCACACACGTGCTAAACAAAACGCACAAAACGGTGATGAGTGTTGATAAATTACATTGCGCGTGCTAAATAATATTTGCATCTTCTCTTTGCAGTATCGTGGGCATTCTGATGAGCAGCATATATTTTGCACATTATGAAAACAAAGATTGACTGCACGCCCTATTCTGCTCACTAAACAGACGCAATCCACTTTGCACACGTTTAGTCAATCAGCTTTGTGTGTGCTATTGGGTTTGCATGTGTTTCAGTACACACAAACCTTTAGTAAATCAGGCCCTTACTGTATAATGTCTCCTCTGATTGAGATGACGACTGATGGGATGTTGATATATTCTTGTTTAGATAAAGAATTATTTATAATCCTCGCAAACGGTAAAAAAAAAGAAGGTGAACGCAAACCAGCTTATTTTACGTGTCTTTCACACCATCTCCAGGTCTAAGTTGGATGTCAAAGTGGACACACTTCTCGGTTTGTGACTACAACCTTCTAATATTCAGGTGAGAGGCATTCTTTATGATCTAGAATTAACGTTCAACAGTTCAGAGGCGAGAAATGATGATGTCAATATAGCAACATAAACTAGTTATCGCTCTGGGATCAATGCGCCGCTATAGGTACTTAATGTTAGTGCTTAGAATAACAATAACGCTAATACTTGGTTCATATTCAGGTCAAAAAAATGTAAATTAAGTATTGTTAGCGTTTTTTGAATGGTTTTTGCTGGGTTTTATGGGTGCAGTGACTCCCATTAGCTCGATTGTTATCTGACTGTTCTAGTTTTTAATTAAAATTAAAAAGACTTGTCTTACTGACTGACTGTGCATGATATGCACAATTTCAAAAAGAGTGACATTCCTCTTCAAATTTGGCGTTTTCACTGCGTCTGCGCTAGAAATAAGGGGGAGTGAAGTGTCTTGTGCAATTCAGAGTTTGTGTTTAGCCACCGGTGTATCCTTGTCAGGCTGAAGAGGAACGGCCCGTCTGGGCGTCACCTGTTTGTTTTCATAGTGTCGCAGGTCTCGGAAGCACGTTCGCGGGAGCCTGAGGGGTTGTCTGGTGTAGATTGTCCCCCAAACACGTTGGTTTGCACCCACCGCAAAACCACGTGAAGCCTAAGGTTCGAACAGGTTTGGTCTTACCTAAATCCGATCAGTTCTTAATAAACGGGAATGGTAATAAGATAACTCTGGTTTGATGTAATTTGTTGTGCGTTACTTAACAAACCACTTCACTGCACTGTGTCCCTAGGCTCTGCCTGCCTGTATAATGAAAAATCTATGAACAATAAGTTAAATAATCAGTAAATGAAAAACATGGACTGGGGATGCGATACCCGTCACATTAATATAAGGGGACCCATGATGATTTTACTTAATTCCTTGTGGTCTAAAACAGTGGTTCTCAAACGTTTCTCATCAAGTTCCACCTCAGAAAACACTTGGCTCTCCAAGCAACACCATAGAGTGTCCACCCTGAGATCGATAGGTTGTGAGTTCAAACCCCAGCCGAGTCATACCAAAGACTATAAAAATGGGACCCATTACCTCCCTGCTTGGCACTCAGCATCAAGGGTTGGAATTGGGGGTTAAATCACCAAAAATGATTCCCGGGCGCGGCCACCGCTGCTGCTCACTGCTCCCCTCACCTCCCAGGGGGTGATCAAGGGTGACGGGTCAAATGCAGAGAATAATTTTGCCACACCTAGTGTGTGTGTGACAATCATTGGTACTTTAACTTTAACTTTAACTTTAATGACCACAGTTAAAATACAGTAGACTAGAATGCCTAAGAATTCCTTGAAAACATAGGAGAGGTTTTATTTAACAAGTATATTTAATATTTTGGCCAAAGTAACATTGCACTCAGTTTGAACAGTAACACTGTGTTTGAATGTAGGAAAATAAAACACTGTACTTTAATCAACTGATTATTTGGCGTACCACGAGATGGAGCCCGCGTACCACTAATAGTACATATAACACACAGTTAGAGAATCCCTGATCTAGACAATATGTATTGAAATGCTTTTGGTGTAAACTTTGTATTTATGGAAAACAGTTTGTTTTAGGGGGCTGTCTTTTTAGATGCAAATAAGCTTGTTCAGTTCACTGACCTTGCTTCTTTTCCTTGTGGTTCTTCAACATGACCACATAGTAATGTCTGCAGCAGTTTGGCGGCTAATCTAACTTCATACTGGCCCATGTTGACAAAACAGTGCCGTCAAAAATGACAAATAAACATGGAAGTATCTTTCTTTTGTTGACACGGAAAAAGCAACATCCACATTTGCTTGTCCGACGTTATCAGGGTGTTTATCAATGTTCCCTTCTATTCACTACTTTTGTCTTACCTCTCTTTTTTAAATGGAGCTGTTCTGTGCTTTTTATGTTGTGATTATGTGCGGCTTGCGCCGCGTTTTCATGTTACGACATTTGAGGCTAGCAGTTGGCACTTGGAGTAGCTGTAATGTCGTGAATAAAACAGCTCATTAAGACGACAACTGGATCCCTTCTTTTATTGTTACATCGACACATGACACTCCATACCATACTTTTGTTTTTGCTAGTCACGTTTTAAAGCAACAAACTCAACATTATGTAACGCTACTTTTGTTAATCTTAAATGGGGGGAGACATGCACAGTAAGGAACATTCTAACCCGAATTGTAGAAGATGTGTTTTCATGCGCTACAATCCGAATGACTAGCAGCATAAACCACCCGTCTCGATCGGAATGAAATTTTGATCCGAACGTGTGCTGAGGGTCAGAATATTCAGAATGGCGTGTTTACATGCAGCATTAAAGGCCTACTGAAATGATTTTTTTTTATTTAAACGGGAATAGCAGATCCATTCTATGTGTCATACTTGATCATTTCGCGATATTGCCATATTTTTGCTGAAAGGATTTAGTAGAGAAAATCGACGATAAAGTTCGCAACTTTTGCTCGCTGATAAAAAAAGCCTTGCCTGTACCGGAAGTAGCGTGACGTCACAAGCGGTAGTGCTGCTCACAATTCCCCGTTGTTTACAATGGAGCGAGAGAGATTCAGACCGAGAAAGTGACGATTACCCCATTAATTTGAGCGAGGATGAAAGATTCGTAGATGAGGAACGTTACAGTGAAGGACTTGAGAGGCAGTGATGGACGTATCTTTTTTCGCTCTGACCGTAACTTAGGTACAAGCTGGCTCATTGGATTCCACACTCTCTCCTTTTTCTATTGTGTATCACAGATTTGTATTTTAAACCATCTCAGATACTATATCCCCTTGAAAATGAGAGTCGAGAACGCGAAATGGACATTCACAGTGACTGAACATGTAAATACACGATTAATAATTCAGCTTTGCGAAGCTAAAAAAATAGAAGCTAACCTAGCTACGTAGCCAATTGATTTGATTGATTGATTGAGACTTTTATTAGTAGGTTGCACAGTGAAGTACATATTCCGTACAATTGACCACTAAATGGTAACACCCGAATAAGTTTTTCAACTTGTTTAAGTCGGGGTCCACTTAAATTGATTCATGATACAGATATATACTATCATATACACTATCATCATAATACAGTCATCACACAAGATAATCACATTGAATTATTTACATTATTTACAATCAGGGGTGGGGGGGGGGGGGGGGCTATGGACATCAAGTAGTGGACATAGAGAGAGAGAGAGAGAGAGAGAGAGAGAGAGAGAGAGAGAGAGAGAGAGAGAGAGATCAGAAGGCATAAGAAAAAGAAAAAGTATCTGCATTTGATTGTTTACATTTGATTATTAGCAATCCGGGGAGGGTGTTAGTTTAGGGTTGTAGCTGCCTGGAGGTGAACTTTTATTGCGGTTTTGAAGGAGGATAGAGATGCCCTTTCTTTTATACCTGTTGGGAGCACATTCCACATTGATGTGGCATAGAAAGAGAATGAGTTAAGACCTTTGTTAGTTCGGAATCTGGGTTTAACGTGGTTAGTGGAGCACCCCCTGGTGTTGTGGTTATGGCGGTCATTTACGTTAAGGAAGTAGTTTGACATGTACTTCGGTATCAGGGAGGTGTAGCGGATTTTATAGACTAGGCTCAGTGCAAACATGCTAGCATAGCAGTCTCAAATGCAGATAGAAACTAAATTTAAAAAAAAACCTGACTGGATGGATGGACAGAAGATCAATAATACTATTAAACCATGAACATGTAAATACACGATTAATAATATTCCTCTTGGCGAAGCTAAAAAAAACAGAAGCTAACCTAGCTGCGTAGCCAACGCGATAGCATCAGTCTCAAATGCAGATAGAAACTAAATAAAAAAAAACCCTGACTGGATGGATAGACAGAAGATCAATAATATTATTAAACCATGAACATGTAAATACACGATTAATAATATTCCGCTTGGCGAAGCTAAAAAAACAGAAGCTAACCTAGCTGCGTAGCCAACGCGATAGCGTCAGTCTCAAATGCAGATAGAAACTAAATTTAAAAAAAACCCTGACTGGATGGATAGACAGAAGATCAATAATACTATTAAACCATGAACATGTAAATACACGATTAATAATATTCCGCTTGGCGAAGCTAAAAAAACAGAAGCTAACCTAGCTGTGTAGCTAACCTAGCTGCGTAGCTAACTTAGATGCGGCGGCGGGCGTTGTACGCTTTTGACGACACCCCGGCCGCCATCAGAGTCGGCAAGAAACATATATTTCCCCAAAGTTACGTACGTCACATGCACATATCGACACGCACATACGGGCAAGCGATCGAATGTTTGGAAGTCAAAGCTAGACTCACCGTAGTGCGTCTGTTATCCTGCTCAAAACACAACACAACCTCCTGGTGTTGGTGTTGCTGTAGTCCGCCGCTCCACCGATTGCACCTACAACTTTCTTATTTGCAGTCTCCATTGTCCATTAAACAAATTGCTCAATCGCTTTATTAACAAGCGGTAACTGGTTGTAGTTCAAAAAGTAACGCACACACATACACGAGCTGCTGTTAGCCAAAAGTCACGCTCACACACACTCAAGTTCTCCGCCAACTCACTCGCGCATGCGCGTTCCCCAAACCCTTAAAGACACAGTACACTAATGCAAATATCACAGATATTACAGTATTGTACTTAGCCGCTAAGACACCGATCGATCCCACCTACAACGTTCTTCTTTGCAGTCTCCATTGTTCATTAAACAAATTGCAAAAGATTCACCAACACAGATGTCCAGAATACTGTGGAATTTTGTTGAAGAAAACAAGAGGCTTTTCTATCGGGTCCGATGGGGGTCCAACCACTTCCGACTTTAACTTTAGCTACTGTTAAACGTTCTGGCAATGGAGTCGTAGACAGCAGAGCAGTAAAGAGAAGCAGAGAGAAGAATGGGGCTGGTCGAGAGCTAGCATGCCCATATAAGTACGTCCGGCATACATTGACATCAATCTGATCCCCGCTGCTGAAAAAAGATGTGAAACATCATTCAGATGCATCCAAAACTCCTTCGTGGTTCACATTCAGATGTATTAATCCTTTGATTTGACGTTCTGTCATCGTTTAACACGAGTATTAAACACTGTAACAACATTTACAGGTCAGAAGAAAAAAAAAATCATCACAGGTCCACTTTAATATAGCAATTTAGCCAGAGCTTTATCGCCCCCGTTACTGTGGTAAGAGATGTCCAAGTCTGATCACACTTAGAGCCCCAGAGCAACCCTCGGTAACCCACACTGATGGGAGCCATATACTGACCTTAAAACCGAAACATGTATCGAACTGTGATGACTGCATACCTTTACGGCCCGACTAAACACTTCCTAGATGTGTCACCTGCAGTGCATTACCACTAAAACAAATCATTATTCAAAGACAAAAAGCTACAGTGACAGATAACTTGTGAGGACATTCAAATGTGCACATTTTGGGTTTTTAAACTATTTTGGATTTCCAAACCTGCCGGATTTCCATCGTTCATCCTCCCCCAGGAGTGATCAAGAAGAGCACATTTGAAAACAGCCCTTAGCCAAGCTTAAAGGAGCCTAAGACGAGAGACGGAAGGAGGGTGTGGGGGGATCTCAAAATGGCTCCAGAAGATGACAGGCCCAATGTGTTGCCGAGCCAGGATCTCTACGCTTGATCCTTTGTGATTCCCGTTTCTCTTTTTCCCCCTCATCATATCAATCCCCTGGATGGATAGGAGTGAGAAGAGACAGCTCTTCCTGTTTCTCCTGTCTCTATTAGCTCCCCGGTGGATGTGCCTGATATGAAGTGACTCTAGCTATAATCTCTCGCTAAGTTTGTGTGTTGTACAACTTGGCCCGATTTAACTTAACTTCCCAGAATCTTTTCTAAGGGTGCTAAGAACCGTACGCCTCCGTCTCCCAAGTCGCGCTGCGGCGCTCGAGCCGCACACAATGAAGCTGCAAAGCAATTTTGTGGCCTGACACACACTCAATAATACAGTCAACAGCGTTAGAGCAACAGCAAGTTTGGCCCTCATTTTGACTCAATCCAGAAGGGAAATCATTCTCTAACAGTTTCCTTTCATAAGTACTGTTTGGGGCTTAGCTCTGCTGTGTTTACCCTGGGCCACAAATCACTTTTCTGAGTGGACAAAGAACAAAATAAATGATTGCTGAGGTCTCCCAGATGAGGTTACCGTTTATCAATATAATAGATAAAAACAGATCACAAAAAAATTGTAAAAAACCTGAGTAAGTGCACTTAACATGAAGAGCATCACCCAATACCTCACAGAGAGTAATTCTGAGAAGTACTGACATGACTTCACTTTCTTTCCAGAATTCTTATGTAATACAGCACAACCCTCCTAAGTTGGACTTGTTTGTCACTGATAGTTCTCTTGAAGTCCTTTTAACCACAGACTAATACAGATTGTGTATGCTTTTAAAACGCTGTATTTATTTATTAAAACAAGTGCATTTGAAATTGCAGAAAAAAAAATAGTGCTGACATTGCACTTCATAATAGCACTATTAACCAGTCACTTTAAACATTTAACTCATTCCTTTACAGAATAAACACATTTGAAAAAACAAGTGCAACTGTACTTATTTGCACAAAAGTGTTAACATTGTATTTCCATGGCATATTGCATTGTAACTAGTTCCACAGCAGTTTCTATCCTGTTCTTATCTCATCTCATACTGTATGTGTGTTGACATGAAAAACATAACAAATACATGAACATAACAATGAACAGAGTTGTACTTTTTAGATGTCAGGGCCCTATGCAATATGTACACATATTCTTAATATAGTATACATTTTAACTGACCTTTATTTGACTATGTTTGTCTTTTTGTAGGTGGCTAAAATATGTGGTGCTGCTGACCGCCGTCTAACGTTACGTTACTGTGTGTGATACATTGACTAACGTAACGTTATGTGTAGGTCCTCATGCAATCCAGCTTAAAAAAAATCACTTGACAAAAAGTATGAATAAGGTAGCGAACTGCAGTGAACTCAACAGATTGCCGTGTTTGCAATGATGTTATAACCATAGACATCTTATAAGTAGACGCAGCATTGGCTGCTGTGACGCGAGCAATTTGGCCGCCTTCTTGAAGTGGTGATGAGGAGCCTGTGAGCAGCCTAAACTGACAGTTGACAGGTAGAAAACAAAGATGCCGGGCTGGTGTTCAGCGTTTTCCTGCTCAAATGAGCTGACTGTTGAAAATAGGAATCGGGGGATTACTTTTCACAAGTAAGATTTGACATTAACGTACTATTGGTTGTATTTTGTGAAAAGAATATTAGCACAGAGTTGAGAAGTGTCACGACTTGGTCCTTGGCGTGCATTGTTTTTCCGTGATGCAAAGCAACTTAACTGGACATGACATGCAGGTGAGGACATGTTTTAATATTTAAACTCAAAAGGCTCAAAAGGGTATAAACAAAAGGCGCTCACAGCAGAGGTAAAAAACTTGACTAGGAAAACAAAAGGCGCGCACAATGGCGGAGAACTATGAACATTAAACAAAAACTTACGTGACAAGGAACTGTGAACATGGCATGAAGAAGCGTGATCATAAAGGGTGCAGAGCATAAATGTGGAGCATGAATGTGATGTTGCCAGGATGAACAACAGAAACAGAAAAGCTTATATAGTGACATGATCAGTGAAAACAGGTGTGTGACTCTAACCGTGAACAGGTGCGTGACATGACAATGTGAACCAGGTGAAACTAATGGTTGCTATGGTCACAAATAAAAGTGCACGAAAAGTCCAAAACCAAATCCGAACATGACTAAAACAAAACATAATCACAGACATGACAGAGCCCCCCCCCCCCCCCCCCCCCCCCCACCCCCCCACCCTTACGGACAGATCCCAGATGTCCAAAACAAACAAAACAAGGCAGGATCAAGAGTCATGGGAGGGCGGGAGGGGGACATGGCGGTCAGGTGTCCCCGAATCCACCGGGGCAGGATCAGGTGGCGGCGACGCGTAGACCGCCGCTGTACCTGACGAGGTGGGCGACCCGGGAATGGCCATATCCATGGCCGACGGGGAGGTGGGCGCACTTGGCGTGGCGGCCGACCAGGTAGTGGCCACATCCGTGGCCGACGAGGAGGTCGGCGTACCTGGCGTGGCGGACGCCCATGGACTGGCCACATCCATGGCCGACGAGAAGGCAGGCGCTTCGTCGACGTGGCAGTCGCAGATGACGAAGCTTGGCGTGGTGCGTCGGGCGGGAAAGCTTGGCGTGGTGTGTCCTGGCAGCGTGGGTCTTGGTCTTGGCAGCGTGGGTCTTGGTGTTGGTCTTGGCAGTCTTGGTCTTGGCAGTCTTGGTGTTGGTCTTGGTAGTCTTGGTGTTGGTCTTGGCAGTCTTGGTCTTGGCAGTCTTAGTCTTGGCAGTCTTGGTCTTTGGGTGGTGTGTCTTGGACTTGGCGTGAGGGGTCTTGGACTTGGCGTGAGGGGACTTGGCGTGAGGGGTCTTGGACTTGGTCTTGGCTTGAGGGGTCTTGGACTTGGTCTTGGCTTGAGGGGTCTTGGACTTGGTCTTGGCTTGAGGGGTCTTGGACTTGGTCTTGGCTTGAGGGGTCTTGGCGTCGTGGAGCTGCGACTGGCGGCACTTGGCGTCGTGGAGCTGCGACTGGCGGCACTTGGCGTCGTGGAGCTGCGACTGGCGGCACTTGGCGTCGTGGAGCTGCAACTGGCGGCACTTGGCGTCGTGAAGCTGCGACTGGCGGCACTTGGCGTCGTGAAGCTGCGACTGGCGGCACTTGGCGGCGTGGAGCAGGTAGCGGAACTTGGCGTGGAGCTGCGACAGGTGCCTGGCGTGGAGCAGGTACTGGTGGCGCTTGGCGTGGTGGAGCTTGGCGTGGAGCTGGGCGTGGAGCATGTGGAGGTGGCCTAGCTGGAGGCTGTGGCTTGGCAGGTCGAAAGACTGGTGGTGGGGGCCGTGCTGGTGGCTGTGGCTTGGCAGGTCGAAAGACTGGTGGTGGTGGTCGTGCTGGAGGCTGTGGCTTGGCATGACGAAATTCAGGTGGTGGTGGCCGAGCTGGAGGCTGTGGCTTGGCATGGCGAAGCTCACCCACCCCACCTGAACAATTCCCAGCCCTAGCCCCCCCCTCAAGGAGCGGATCCCAGACGCGCTCCCCGCGGTCTGGAACCGTCTTTTGGGGTGGGTGGAGGGAGGTCGGAAGGGGGGCAGAATCCTCCCCTCCAAACTGTCCAAAAAGTCTCTCTTTTTCTACCTGGGACTTTGTGAGTGAGAAATTTTTTTTTTGTGACATGGGCGTGACTTGAGTCCTGGGGGGCGCGACATGAAAACTGGGTGACTGTGATTGACATGCTCTTATTTCTAAAAACATGTTTTGATAGTGCTCTATCTTGGACTTAGACTCTTTTGCTGGGGGCGGATGATCAAAAGAAAAAGAGTTCAGAAAAAAAAAATCCTGGTCTGTGATGTCATCCTGGGGAAGCCGGGCAGGCTGCGGCCCATTTCTGCCGGGAGGGGGAGGAGCTTTCAGGAGCGCTGCGTTCTGTCCGCTCACCTTCCCTGACGTCCTCGGTCTGGAGCGGCGCTTCCGGGACTGCGGTGACGCAGCGCCATCCTCGGACCAAATGGAGCTAATCGGAATTAGCTTGCCATTTGGCCCCCACATCAAATCTCGGTCCCCATGGCACCTAGCGCTTCCCACCTTCCTTCCTCCATCCGCCAAGTTGCTTGCGGAAAAACGGATTGCTGGCAACATCTGTCACGACTTGGTCCTTGGCGTGGATTGTTTTTCCGTGGTGCAAAGCAACTTAACTGGACATGACTTGCAGGTGAGGACATGTTTTAATATTTAAACTCAAAAGGCTCAAAAGGGTATAAACAAAAGGCGCTCACAGCAGAGGTAAAAAACTTGACTAGGAAAACAAAAGGCGCGCACAATGGCGGAGAACTATGAACATTAAACAAAAACTTACGTGACAAGGAACTGTGAACATGGCATGAAGAAGCGTGATCATAAAGGGTGCAGAGCATAAATGTGGAGCATGAATGTGATGTTGCCAGGATGAACAACAGAAACAGAAAAGCTTATATAGTGACATGATCAGTGAAAACAGGTGTGTGACTCTAACCGTGAACAGGTGCGTGACATGACAATGTGAACCAGGTGAAACTAATGGTTGCTATGGTCACAAATAAAAGTGCACAAAAAGTCCAAAACCAAATCCGAACATGACTAAAACAAAACATAATCACAGACATGATAAGAAGGAGCAAAGATCTTCAATATTTGTATGTGAAAATCACAAAGAAATCTTCTGGGGGAGGATGATCACCCTACAGGGGTTTGGTTTACAAACTTTCAGCCCCACCTAAAACAAAATTCACCAGCCGCCACTGATTATGATGCAATCTCATTTTAGGCAAAATATAAGACAGTACTTTCTTAACAGTATAATTGTAACCAGGAATAAGTAGCAATATTCAAATACTAACATTGTTGGGTAAGACAGAATTTGGTTTTATTCTGAATCCAGTTAAACAGATTGGTGGTTTTAGCTGATATAAAGACTTTCAGGTGTTTATATATGTTTATGTTTAAGTATTTGGCAGACGCTTTTATCCAAAGCGACATACATAAAAAATGCATATAAAACAATCACTGTAAACATGATCATTTAAGGGAAGAATGTAATACAAAATATCAATACAAAGTGTCAAGACAGAATAAACTCTCTGCTGCTGCAGCAACAGAGATACAGTCTATAAGATATATAGATATCTAATGTATTCATACATTGTTTATGTAGGATATATATCTTTGGCAGCACAGATGACCATGCTAATTTCCGCTCTTGTGTCAGACACTTATTTCGATTTGATGTTTAATTTTTTATTTAATTTATTTTTAATTTATTTTTTATTTTTTGTATTTTGTAATGGTACTTTAATTATTATTAATAGTTAATTTTTTATTTTTTTATTTAAATAGTTTTGTCATCCTATTTTAGTCAATTATTAGTAATATCCTTTCAGTTTTAATGAGTGTTGTAATTATACAATGCACATATCTAATTATAATTTTCACATTTTAACTTGATGTTTTGTTGATACGGTACATTCATGTTTGTTGACAACGCCTAGCATGGCTGTACAAGCCAATTCTTGAGTGACAGTCCCTGTTGCACTTAGTGCAAACATGTGTAGAGACTTCATCCCGCTCCTGCTGTGCGATGGTATTTGCAGTATGTTTCCTCCTGTCTCTCTTCTCCTCTGCGAGCTGGCCTCTCCTCAAATCAGCCTCTGCGATACCCCGTCTAACCGCTTGACGCCAGACATTTCGGTTCTCCCCCTGTATCTCCCAGCAGTCCAAGGGAATATTACACGCCTTTAAATCTCTCTTGCATGCGTCCTTGAACCGGAGGGAGGGACGACCAACATGTCTGGAACCAGCAGCCAGTTGTCCATACATAATGTCCTTGGGAAGCCGTCCGTCCTCCATTCGCCGAACATGTCCCAGCCATCGAAGACGGCGCTGGCTAAGAAGAAAGTTCATGCTATGGATATTAGCCCGCTGAAGAATGACACTGTGTGGAATATGTTCTTGCCAACTAATACCAAGGATACGTTTGATGCACCGCATGTGAAAAGCGTTAAGTCGACGCTCTTGTCTCATGTAAGTAGTCCAGGTCTCGCTTCCGTAGAGTAAAGTGCTGAGAATGCAGGCCTGATAAACTCGGATCTTTGTATGTTGAGTAAGAGCGTTGTTTTCCCATACTCGCTTTGCTAGTTTAGCCATGAGGGTATTTGCCTTTCCAAGCCTCCTGTCAAGTTCAACATCAAGCGAGAGTTTATTGCTGATTGTCGAGCCTAGGTATATAAAATGATCTACTACTTCTAAAGTGACACCATTCATCTTGATAGCAGGATTTGCAGCACCTTGAACACTGACATTGGTTTTCTGCAGGCTAACTATAAGTCCAAACTGTTCACAAGCATTCGCAAAACAGTCACTTAGACGTTGTAAGGCTTCTTTGGTGTTGGTAACAAGAGCAGCATCGTCTGCAAAAAGCATCTCTCGGATTAACACTGACCTCCTTTTGGTTTTCGCACGTAATCTTGCCAGATTGAACAATTTGCGGTCAGACCGTGTGTGTAGATAGACACCCTCAATGGATGTGTCAAAAGCGTAGGACGGGAGTATAGAGAAGAATATTCCAAAAAGAGTTGGTGCTAAGACGCAGCCCTGCTTAATACCACTGTTGATAGAGAAGGAGTCCGAACAGGATCCATCATACAAGACTGTTCCCTTCATGTTGGAATGGAAAGAGATCAACATGCTGAGTAGTTTTGGAGGACATCCAATCTTTTGTAGTAGCTTGAACAGGCCCTTCCTGCTGACAAGATCGAAAGCCTTAGTTAGATCTATGAACATCATGTAAAGAGGTTGACCTTGTTCTCTACTCTTCTCTTGAATCTGCCTGACTGAAAATATCATGTCGGTCGTCGATCTTCCAGCCCTGAAACCACATTGGGATTCAGGATAGATACGATCTGCAAGTATCTGTAGCCTGTTTAGGATTATGCGTGCATAAACCTTTCCAACGATGTTCAAGAGAGAAATTCCTCTATAGCTATTACAGTCACTGCGGTCCCCTTTATTCTTATAAAGTGACACAATGGTGGCATCACGCATGTCCTGAGGTACTCCTTCTTCCTCCCAGCAAAGACACAGTAATTCGTACAGCGGTTTAAGCAGGGCAGGCTTCCCTTGCTTGATAGCTTCAGGTGGAATGTTATCGTTACCTGGTGCTTTGTCAGATGGAAGTGAATCAATAGCTTTTTCAAGCTCTACCATTGTAGGCACTTCGTCAAGTTCATCCATGATTGGTAGCTCCTTTGTATAATTTAGAGCAGCATCAGAGACAGTTGTTTCACGGCTGTATAGTTCTGAGTAGTGCTCCACCCATCTGACCATCTGTTCTTCTCGATTGGTAATCTTCTCCCCTATCCGAGATTTAATTGGAGTAGTCCGTTTTATAACAGGTCCTACTGCTTTCTTTATACCATTGTACATGCCACGGATGTTACCAGATGCAGCACTCATCTGGATATCTTCGCAGAGCTGCTGCCAATAGTTGTTTGCACACTGTCTGGCAATGCGCTGTGTGGAACAACGAGTACTCTTGAGTGTTGCAAGTGACTGAGCATTTGGATATCTCTTGTATGCCAAAAATGCTTTGTGTTTGGCCTCAATTGCTGGTTCCATGATTGGTAGATAGGCATTAAACCAGTCATGACTAGTTCTTTCCCTCTTCCCAAAAGTAGAAATAGCTGTATTGTAAATTGCTTCTTTAATGGCGTTCCATTTTGCTGTAGCATTATGCTCCGACAGGTTTTAAACAATTTGCCTCCATCATCTTTGATGTGTCAATGCAGGTACGACTCTTTGCTTTGGAGCGATGAATTTTACGGGGCTGTAGGCGCACTTTGGCGCTCACAAGGGCATGGTCCGTATTGCAATCTGCACTATGATAGCTTCTAGTAATAAGAATGTCATTTAGTGACGACCGCCTAGTAATTATCAGATCAAGCTGATGCCATCGATGAGACCTGGGATGTTTCCATGATACTTTGTGCGATGGTTTGCTCTTAAAAAAAGGTGTTTGTAATACAGAGGTTGTGATAGGTGCATAGCTCCAGCAGCCTCTGGCCATTTATGTTCATCTTTCCGATGCCATGGTGTCCCAAGCAAGATGGCCATGATGCATGGTCTGCACCTACTCTGGCATTAAAATCGCCAAGGACGATTAAGCACTCATCTTTAGGAAAACCCTTGATCTGCTCATCAAGTTGCTCATAGAATCTATCTTTAATCTCCTCAGTTGAAGAAAGAGTAGGAGCATAGACACTGTGAATGTTCACTGGACCTGTAGCAGTGCTGAGACGGATAGACAGCAATCGCTCGGTACCTCCTGATGGAGGTTCCAGTGATGCCAAAAGTGTGTTTCTGACTGCAAAACCAACTCCTTGCTGACGAGGCTCCTCAGGTTCTCTACCTTTCCAAAAGAATGTATAGTTAGCCTCTCTGAGAGACCCACTGGAGGCTAGCCTAGTTTCTTGAAGAGCAGCTATGCTGACATCAAGCCTGGCAAGCTCCTTATCTATGATGGCCGTCTTTCTGGCGCCGTCCACTTCACGAAGGTCATCAGAGATTCCTGTACACATTGTTCGCACATTCCAGCTTGCTAATTGAAGAGCTGGAGTCTTCTTTCTTTTCTTGTTTCGTTTGTCTGGTACATAAAATTAACCGTCTGCTTTTCATGCCTTTGCAGTACACTAAGCTCCAGGCACCCACTGAAGCAGGCAAACGTTGGCGGGACGACACCTTTTTGACCAGGGGCTGCCTGGCTTAAGGCGGACGGTAGTCGACCGATGAGACACGATGATCCCTTCCACCGTCGAAACTGACCCGTGGCGCCCCTTTCCTACGCCAATTGGATGGGGGCTTATAACCCGTAACTGTCAGAATCCGTGTTGTTTCCACACGTGGTTAAAAGTGAAGCTGGAGTGTCCTCTCCAGAGCGTAAGCCTGGGCATTACATACGGAGATCCTGGGTTGCCCAGTCGTCAGGATCCCCCTCTCGGCCTTGCTGATAAAATCCAAAGGAATGCTGAGCATGACGTTTGGCATCAGGTTGGCTGCAGGAGCTGCCGAAACAGTGTTTGCAAGGCACCAATCCGCCTTCGGGGCCCCACTCCTGATTTTGGAAGGTTTACTCCTTTACACATGGTCGTTGAGTCTATATATATGTATAGACCTCCTCCGCCCTGGCCGTTTGCTGGTTTGTTCAGCTCATCCGCCCAACGTTGCAGTGTAAACACCAAGTCTACGGGTATTACATACCCAGGTTTGTAGTCAGAGTTGTCCTTCTCCTAGGAAGACGTCCGGCCAAGGATGTTGAGCTCTTCCTACCCTGCTAGATGGCCGATGGGCGAGTGCCCTTTGGCCTTTGGCGAATCTTGTTTTTGCTTCCACCAGGGTGTCTAGCCACCCACCTCAACAGCCCCAGTTGGGGACTGATGGGAGTGCCAGTTGAGTCGCCGGCAGCCCGACCCTGAAACAGGTTGTACTGGATTACAGGTTACCAGTAGCAGATCCAACCGACCTGACCTGACAAAATCTGCATATAGGATATATACGCATGTATATATAACCTAATTATATTGTTTCTTCAATTTAAAAATAGCTGACCGTTTTTTCCCCCTTCTCTGGGATTATATTCCCAGTTTTGATCTCGGACGTCTGGTCACTTATAGCATATAAGAATATTCTATTACTGTTAAGCAAACTATGAATAATAAAACACGCTGTCATGTCTGTGTTGATCATGTTTTTGTTTTGCTTGGTTTTTGGACACTTTTTAGTTCTTGTCTTCACTCCCTTGCTTTGTCACCATAGCAACCATTAGTTTCACCTGGTTCACATTGTCATGTCACGCACCTGTTCACGGTTAGTCACGCACCTGTTTTCACTTATCATGTCACTATATAAGCTTTTCTGTTTCTGTTGTTCGTCCTGGCGACATCACACCTTCTCCACACAAAGTTATGCTCTGCACCTGTTTACCATAGTTCTTGTTTCATCTCATGCCAAGTAAGTTTTGTTTATTGTTCATAGTTTTGTGCCCACGTGCATGTCTTTTGTTTCATAGTCTAGTTTTCTACTTCCGCATTTGTGCGCGCCTTTTGTTTGTACCTTTTTGTTTGAGTTAAAAGATTAAACATGTCCTCACCTGCACGCCACGTATGGTCCAATTCATTTGCACCACGGGAGAGCAAACCACGCCACAGACCAAGTCCTGACACACGCCAAAACATGTGTCCTTTATCATAGCTACACTTATGACAAAAAAGCGTGTGAAAATCAGTGGTATTCAGTGAGGTAAGATGAATTAAATGCGCTGACAGTTCATTGCTCCTGCCAAATGAATTGCACTGATCACCACTCCAAGATGGCGGCCCCGCGTCTCGTCAGCGCCAGTAGGCAGTAGCGCTCGATGCTGCGTCTACTTATAAGATGTTTATGGTTATAACGTTTGCAGTGAGTTTACAGCCTAAAATAAAACATAGTGGGGTCATGATCTGTGGTCTTAGCGATCACTATCTAACCTTCTGCACCCGCAAAATAGCTAAACCCAAAGCCAACGGCCACATAACAGCCCAATCCAGATCCCTCAAAAAATACTCCAATGACAATTTCAATTTAAAATTAGATGAGTGAGACTGGTCCCCTGTGCTCGCGAGCAACCTGGTCGATGTTGCTTGGGATCGCTTCAAAACGGCGTTCCTAAAGATACTAAATGACATGGCTCCCGTGAAAACAGTCAGGATCAAAGCCCGCTCGGAACCATGGATAAATCCGGACCTATTAGCTGCCATAAAAGACAGAGACAGAAAATACTCTGAATACCAAAAATGTAAAACAGAAGTAGATAAACAACCCAATAATATCAACCTCAAATTACTCCTTTCAACTCTCAAAAAGCAATGCAATAAATTAAGAAATAAGTCAACCAACCTGACTAAATCCTTAAAAAAAAATTACATTAACGACAAAATAGAGGAAAACACAAATAAGCCACGTGAGCTCTGGAAAATTCTCAACAACCAGCTTCCTGGTTGCAGCCAGAAACTTAAAACAAGGCTCACCAACATCAGCATCAAGGAGGGTGACTCCCTCATTACAGACAAAATGGAGGTAGCTAGCAGACTTAACATCTTTTTCACCAGCATAGCCGCAACTCTTGTCAACAAGCTGTCCCACCACTCTGGTCGCTTTGGTGTAGAACACATTAAAGCCTTCTACAAAAAGCTAGGAGTATCCAACGATGGTTTCAAATTAGAAATGGTCACAGCTGATGAGGTGTTTAAAAAATTGAGCACGCTCCACCCTAACAAGGCCACCGGCCTTGATAATATTCCCTCCAGATTCCTCAGGGACTCTGCCTCCATCATTGCCCCGATCATCACGCACATAATAAACCTATCAATTACACAAGGCCAAGTACCAAAAGATTTTAAGATAGCAAGAGAAACTCCCCTCTTTAAAAAAGGAAGCAAATTGGAACCTGGCAACTACCGACCTGTTTCTATTCTCAGTTCCATTTCGAAAGTAATAGAGAAAATAGTTTATGAACAGGTCGATAGTTACCTTGCCACTAATAAACTCATGTACAAATTCCAATCCGGCTTCAGAACTAACCACTCCACTGACACATGCCTTCTCTATCTGACCGACCACATCAAACATGAGGAGGACGCGGGCAAATACTGCGGCATGGTCATGCTGGACCTTCAGAAGGCCTTTGACACCGTTAACCACGCTATACTGCTGGATAAGCTCAGAGCAATCGGATTTAACAAAACCTCATGGAGCTGGATGCAATCTTACTTGGAGGGGAGGGAGCAGGTGGTAGAGGTGAACGGCACCGTGTCGTCGTCCCCCCCCTCTCGGTGAGCTGTGGAGTCCCCCAAGGCAGTATATTGGGACCTTTACTGTTCCTAATATACATAAACGACATGTCATCGGCATGCGACTGTGAATTGTTTTTGTTTGCGGATGACTCTGCCCTGCTGGTATCCGGCAAGGACAAGTCACAGGTGGAGAAAATCCTCAGTGCTGAGCTCTGTAAAACTTGCACCTGGCTCGCTGACAACAAGCTATCCATACACTTGGGTAAAAGAGAATCCATCCTGTTTGGGTCCCACATCAACCTTAAGAAAGTCAATGACTTCACCATAAAAGTGGGTGACATTGTTATCACCAGGAAAGATGAGGTCACCTACCTAGGTTCCATTCTAGAGGCTAACCTTTCCTGTGATAAAATGGCAACCAAGGTAATCAAAAAGGTTAACCAACGAACGAGATTTCTCTACAGAATCTCCTCTCTGGTCAACAAAAGCACCATGAGGATTCTGGCGGGAACTCTCGTTCAACCCTTTTTCGATTACACATGCACCTCCTGGTACCCTAGCACCTCCAAAACCCTCAAATCTAAACTCCAAACATCTCAGAACAAGCTAGTCAGGTTACTTCTAGACCTCCACCCCAGATCCCACCTCACTCCTACCCACTTCTCTAAAGTGGGCTGGCTCAAGTTGGAGGACAGAGTTAAACAACTTGCACTGAGCCTAGTCTATAAAATCCACTACACCTCCCTGATACCGAAGTACATGTCAAACTACTTCCTTAACGTAAATGACCACCATAACCACAACACAAGGGGGAGCTCCACTAACCACGTTAAACCCAGATTCCGAACTAACAAAGGTCTTAACTCATTCTCTTTCTATGCCACATCAATGTGGAATGCGCTCCCAACAGGTATAAAAGAAAGGGCATCTCTATCCTCCTTCAAAACCGCAATAAAATTTCACCTCCAGGCAGCTACAACCCTAAAATAACACCCTCCCCGGATTGCTAATAATCAAATGTAAACAATCAAATGCAGATACTTTATCTTATGCCTTCTGATCTCTCTCTCTCTCTCTCTCTCTCTCTCTCTCTCTCTCTCTCTCTCTCTCTCTCTCTCTCTCTCTCTCTCTCTCTCTCTCTCTCTCTCTCTCGCTCTCTCTCTCTCTCTCTCTCTCTCTCTCTCTATGTCCACTACTTGCTGTCCATATCCTACCCCCCCGCCCCCTCCACACCCCTGATTGTAAATAATGTAAATAATTCAATGTGATTATCTTGTGTGATGACTGTATTATGATGATAGTATATATGATAGTATATATCTGTATCATGAATCAATTTAAGTGGACCCCGACTTAAACAAGTTGAAAAACTTATTCGGGTGTTACCATTTAGTGGTCAATTGTACGGAATATGTACTTCACTGTGCAACGTACTAATAAAAGTCTCAATCAATCAATCAATCAGCCTCACTGATTTAACTACACAGCAAATAAAATTCACGTTATTTAGCCAATAAACGTTAGCTTACATTCAAAACGTACCCTTCTTTGTGCATCTTCAAATGTCAACCAAAGTTGGAAGTTGTTGCGTCTCCGTCTGTAATATTCGAACTGCATGTTTAGCATACTGCAATTAGTTTTTTGTTGACCAAGTCGTAGTTTTTATAACCGAACGAAACCAACTTCAGTATAAATCTTTCTCACTGGCGCGTTGTTTGACAACTCTTGTTCAGTGGTTGTCCTGCAATTTGATTGGATGGATGATGTGGGATGAAAACAACTTAGATCTAATTTGATTGGCTATTGTACTGAGAGCACACACACTGACACGCAGCACACGCTGATAGATAGACAGACACGTACAAAATGAAAGCTACGGAGCGCTCTGAATAACTTGTTAATCTTTGGGTTTTGGGGAAAGTAGCAAGTCATGTCAAGTCAAAAGGCTCAAGTCCAAATGAAGTCACAAGTCATTGATGTTAAAGTCTAAGTCGAGTTGCAAGTCTCTTTACATTTTGTCAAGTCGAGTCTAAAGTCATCAAATTTATGACTCGAGTCTGACTCTAGTCCAAGTCATGTGACCCGAGTCCACACCTCTGCCATTTACAAAAGCATCCAGCTAAATAGATAAAAAAATAAGGGGGGACACTGTCAATTTAAGTGCTGTTCAGTTTTGCGGAAACCAAAAAGGGTTTTAATTCTTCAGTAAGTTTATCAGTGTTGATTCAATTAATCAATCAATCAATGTTTATTTATATAGCCCTAAATCCCAAGTGTCTCAAAGGGCGGCACAAGCCACAATGACATCCTTGGAACAGAGCCCACATAAGGGCAAAGAAAAACTCACCCCAGTGGGAGGTTAGGGTTAAATCTGTGGTAAAAGAACAAGTAGGGGACAACCCTGTCTACAAAGTAATCCCAGAATCTGGAGGCTGCTACACCCGCACACTACATAGAAACGTGTTATTACAAGTTAGGGTTACAAGTTAATGACTTGCCAGTTGAGACCCCTCAAAGCTTACCTGATAAAACAGCCCAATCGCAGAAGAAACTTAAAAGAAGCCCAACACACACACAGAACATTGAACAAGCACAAAAGTCAGACAGTGGTTCAGATGATGACAGTGATGAGGCTCAAAATCCTTGTCAATATTGGCTCCGGGTCCCTACAGTACACCAGAACAGAAAGAGCAAATTCCACGACCACCTTATAACACGGGAGACCCCAGATCAGCCAGAGCTTATAAGGGCGGCTGAGCCAGGACAAGAATCTCATCCTGACCGTGACAGTGACATTAGAAACTCTGTTGAGAAACAAGAGATATTGCATGTGAGTGGACCTGACCAAGGGCTAGAACCCATGCCATCGAATGTACAAGATGTTAATCAGGCCCAAGAAGTAAATGTAATACGAGACAGCCCTAGACCACTGAGACAATCAACTCAAGAGCGAAGACCAGGCTATGTGTTCACGTACCCCTCTCTTGGCCAACCAACCTATCAGTTACGCCCTACCATTAGCGCAGTTGAAACATATCCAACACAGTACACTCAAATGCAACACATTCCAGCTTATCCCTATCCATTCCACCATCCGATTATAAACCCATATCTCTACTTACCTGCCACAAACTCTGCTACTTGTTATTGACATTTAAAACACTCACAGTTGTACACATCTGTTGGAAACAATTCATGAATGTTGTGATATTTGAGTTGATAAGAATGAATTGTTCCAATGAAAAAAATAATAAATGTATTAGATTGTGCGAGATGAGTTTATGACTCTCTTATTCTTAAGTGTCAGGAGCCACTTTTGTTTGTCGGGAAGTGTGTGATGCCTTCACAATGTGGGATGTATATATGTTTTTTGTCAATCACTTTTTATTGACAAAGGTTATAGCCGTTTTCCATACATGTTAGTGTAAAGACAGAAATGAAGAGCGGAACTAATGTGTAGTGAAGTAGTTGCCCGTAGGTCCTTTTTTAGGTGTGGGTATTTCCTCCCCCTCCCCTCAGAGGAAACTTGGGAAGCTTCAAGGATTGTTCGTGTCTTCACTTTTCTTAAACATTGCCTGTGTTTTTCAGGTTAGTAATGTTGTGACATATCTCAAATGTAAATGTTTGATGATTAAACACCCTAGAATTCAAACGTAATATGGTTCAGCGACAGAGATTGATGTTTTAGTGCCTTTAGACTTTAATACCACAGTGTGTTAGCATCTAGCTAGCTCTTCTGTGCGTGTGGGTCAGTTGAGAGCAGTTAACCCTTTTTATGCCAACCGAAGAGCACTGCAGTGTGTATATGTGACGGACTCAAGCCGTCTCGTGGGTTCCCTGGACCATCAAATAGAGACATCTCGAGCAGAGTTGACGTTTGTTTATTTTTGCAAATAAAACCTCTCAGTCTCAGTCGCTTTTCAGCGTCTCTTCTTCGCTCGCTCGTCGTTGTTTGTCTCCGGCTCTTCTCCTCTCTCCCTCTGCGTCAGCTTTTCTTTTGCTCCTTCCAGTCTCTCTCCTGTCTCTCTCGGCTGCGCCCCTTTTCTTCAGCGAGAGGAGATTGGATGATCGTGCCCAGGTGTGCGGATCGCGCACCTGGGCACGATTGCGGCGTCGCTCCCGGCGCGCCCCGCCTCGCCGCTCGCTCGCCGCTCGCTCGCCATCCCCGCCTCCTCGTTGCCATCTTGGGCCGGGCTCTGGCGTGCCCTGCTTTGCCGCTCGCTCGCCGGCCACGCCTCCCCGCCGCCATCTTGGGCCAGGCTCCGGCGCTCCCTACCTCGCTGCTCGCTCGCCGGCCCCGCCTCTCCACATTATATATAGTTCTGTGTTGTAGAGAAATACTCTTCTATCTCTAGCTCACACAAGGTCATATTATTATCCGTGTAAATATGTTGTTGTTGTTTCTTATATTTGTAAATAGATAATGAACTGAGTGATGTGGATACATTTCGTTTGACTCCAAGTATACTTCCCAAGGACATTTCATGTCTAAATGATACTTCCCCATTTGTAAAAGAGAATATTACTCAAGATTATTCTGTAACAACAATATATAGAAATGTGAATATACAGAAGTATATACCATTATAATAGCTATTGTGTTATGGAGAAGATTTGTTTTGAGAATGTAATATTGCATTTAGAGAATAATAATTGTATTGTTATTGTGGATTAAAGGAAATATATATAATGTGTAATAAAGAGAGGAAACTTGGGAAGCTTCAAGGATTGTTCGTGTCTTCATTTTTCTTAAACATTGCCTGTGTTTTTCAGGGGTTAGACTATGAACACAACCTTTTGTCTACTGAACTCACACGCCTGTGAGACCTGTAACACAAGCACAACAGTCAGAGTCTCCTCACTCATCTTTGCACTGACCTGAACACTGTCCGTATAACCTCCTTTCACATAACCATACACAGTTAAGGTAAGAGCATGTGCGGTCAAAACAAATTGTCTGATTAGTTTGCGTATATACATGATTAATTTGAAAATATTTTGTGATTGATCGCATGAGTTAACTTGTTATTTTTGACACCCCTATAAAAAGTATATTGTCTCTTATTTTCCTTATGTCTCTGGCCAAAGCCACAAGTAAATGTGAAAGCAAAAGCTATTTTAGGTTTTGGTTGTCAGCCTGTCTGTGGGGCTTCGACAAACTCATTTCCAAGTTACTTTTTTTCCAAGGTTTCTCATTTTATCCCATTGTGTTGAGTTTTTTCTTCCCCTAATGTGGGATCTGAGCCGAGGATGTCGTTGTGGCTTGTGCAGCCCTTTGAGACACTTGCAATTCAGGGCTATATAAATAAATGTTGATTGATTGATTGATTGATTGACTTTTTTGCAATGTATTACACATTTTTTGGGAACTTTGTTGAAACCTCGGGCCACACACCTGGGTTACTGTCTGTGTTGCTCTGGGAACTGCTAATAATAAAATATGCATGCTAAACGTCCACGGAACTGTAAGAACGTCGGCTGAAAACTCAACCAAATCAAGGCAAGGCAAGGCAAGTTCATATACTGTATAGAGTGCAATTCCTACGCAAGGCATTTCAAAGTGCTGTACAGATGCATACAATTACAACAAGGCAAATAAAATAATGGATAAGAATTGAATCATCTTAAAAAATATGAGATATTTCAATTAAAATCTATGAGTGTAGATAAAACTTGTCAACTCGGCCCAAAAAATCATCGGGTGCCCCCTCCCCTCCCTGGAAGAACTGTACAACTCCCGCTGCCTGAAGAAGGCAGCCAACATACTCAAGGACCCATCCCACCCCGGCAACAGCCACTTCGATCGGCTGCCTTCCGGCAGATGTTTCAGAACCATGCGAACCCGCACAAATAGACTCAAGAACAGTTTCTACCCCCGGGCCATAACTGCACTAAACGCAGCTGGAATGTAAAAAATAAAAAAAATAAAAATAAATAAAAATTAAAAAAATAAAATAAAAACTCCCTCACGTGCAACATGAGGAAGCCACCGGTCAATCACGATCCGGGACTGTGCAATCGGCGATTACACGCCAACTGGACAATAGTTATCATATTTATTTACATATTTAATCCAAAATAAAATGCCTGCACAGCATAGGAGGTATGAAATGCTGACTCCCACCCCCTCAGCACACTGGGAACCAGCATTACTCCTCTCTAGTCAGTTCACTAGTCACTTTATACTTTTTACTGTCTCGTTTTTTCTACATTGCCTCTTAGAGTGGTCTTAGGCCATATTGCATATTGTGTATATTGTGTTGTTTTTGTATATTGTGTGGTTTCTTCTTTTTTTTAAAATGCAAAGCACCTTAGGGAAGCAACCTAAATTTCGTTGGACCTGTACCTGTACATGCACAATGACAATAAAGATCATTCATTCATTCATTCATTCATTCAAAATATATTCAGTTGTCTTATGCACTGTCAAATGTAGCAAAAAATTACACAATTCAAACCACAAACCCCTAAATATGGAAATTGGCGAATTGAAGTTAACAGTCCAAAGACCATCGACATATATCATGAATAATTACATAAAACAAAATATCAATGCGACAAATTTGGCCTGGATTGAAAGCTAACACTTAGCCCTTCGGACTGTACACGTAACATTCCTCTACCACTAAAACTCACTGAATAAGCAGCATTTACACTTACCCAGTAGCAAAGATATGCAAATGTTCATAACTACCCCAACCATCAAAGTCTCCCCTTTACTTTGATGTCAATATCATCCATGAAAAAACATACTTATTTAGGTTATGTCTTTTTTGAGCAAAATGGCCCAGGATTTTCGAGGTTACAGATGGCATCTCAAACGACGCACTGTTCAGATGATCCAGGTTTTTACCGGGTCCCTGGACAGCTGTTTCGGGGTTGCAGTGATCACGTGGGGATTAGCGACATGTTGTGCAAGGGTCCCCTGACATCCTGACAGCAGTCAATTAAAGCACGAGGATGGCGCGCTCTCTTATTATGAAATGAATTAAATAAATAAAGATCACAGAGAGCGCTCAATGAGATTTTTGAGTTGAAGCTCGACAGATCTTGAGGGGATCTGAACCCCATAGGAACATATTCACCAGGCATAATTTACAGTTTGACGACACAAAGGACTGTCATCAAAACCTTCTCAAGTCTGATACGCGGTGTAGATGAGAGACTGCAAAATGATGCTTCTGTATGCGATGACATTTCCTAAACCTGTTTTCATAATGGATTTTATTAAGACTGTTATTTGTGGAACTGCAGAGAGCTGTCACTTTTCTTTGCAGAATTATACTAAAAGTAGGGGTGAGCAGATGCTTTTAAATACCAATATCATCAACTCTAAGGGTAGTCTCTGTTTTGGTTTGATACCAGCCTGACAAGATTTACATTTTTCTTTAATGTGTATACTCTTATTTTGTTAACAGTTTCAGTTCAACACATAAAGGGAATCTTTGTGTTTTTTGTTGATATTGTTACATTGTCTTATATTGTTGTATTCATATATTGTACAAGTTTCTTAATGCAAGGATATATTTTTGCTTGCCTAAAGTCTTGGGTTATATTTGGATTTTAATTAAACTAAAGGCAAAACTACAAAATCCTTTGATGATCTTGAGAATTTAAGTAAAACATCTACATCCGCATTACTCGCTCTGTATTTACTTGGTATCAGAATTCGATATCAAAATTGACCAAAAGTAGATGTGTTTTTCTAACTTGCAAGGGTGAAGTGTAGCTATATGATTAAGGATTTGTTGTATCACTTAACATGTTATATGCATGTTTGTACATTTGTCTTTTTCTGGCCTCTCTCTTTTGAAGAAAGTTTGATCATATTACGCCTATACTGGCTCACCTGCACTGGCTTCCTGTGCACTTAAGATGTGACTTTAAGGTCTTACTACTTACGTATAAAATACTACACGGTCTAGCTCCAGCCTATCTTGCCGATTGTATTGTACCATATGTCCCAGCAAGAAATCTGCATTCAAAAAACTCCGGCTTATTAGTGATTCCCAGAGCCCAAAAAAAGTCTGCGGGCTATAGAACGTTTTCTATTCGGGCTCCAGTACTATGGAATGCCCTCCCAGTAACAGTTAGAGATGCTACCTCAGTAGACCTGTTGATCTGCCGTTTATTTTCTCCTCTGCCCCCCTCTCCCTTGTGGAGAGGGAAACACACAGGTCATGGATGAAGTGCTGGCTGTCCTGAGTCGGGACCCGGGGTGGACAGCTCGTCTGTGCATTGGTTGGGGACATCTCTGCGCTGCTGACCCATCTTCGCTCGGGATGGTTTCCTGCTGGCCCCACTATGGACTGGACTTTCACTAATATGCTAGATCCACTATGGACTGGACTTTCACAATACTATGTCAGACCCACTCGACATCCATTGCTTTCGGTCTCCCCTAGAGGGGGAATGGGGGTTACCCACATATGCGGTCCTCTCCAAGGTTTCTCATAGTCATTCACATTGACGTCCCACTGGGGTGAGTTTTTCCTTGCCCTTAGGTGGGCTCTGTTCCGAGGATGTCGTTGTGGGTTGTGCAGCCCTTTGAGACACTTGTGATTTACGGCTATATAAATAAACATTGATTGATTGATTGATTGAACCAACACCGATAAACTTACTGAAGAATTAAAACCCTTCTTGGTTTCCGCAAAACTGAACAGCACTTAAATTGACAGTCTTATTTTCTTATCTATTTAGCTGGAAGCTAAATGGCCAACGTTATGACCTCTCATATTGAATCTAAGCGTAACATGTCTCATATTTAATTGTATAATAACTGAATTGACTTTTAAAAGAAGCTAACATGTTGGTCTTAAACTGGATTAGAAGTTATTTAACGAACAGGAAACAATACGTGAAGCTAGGTGAACACATGTCTACAACGCTAAATATATCCTGTGGTGTACCTCAGGGATCAATACCAGGACCAAAATTGTTCAATCTCTATATAAATGACATTTGTAAAGTTACAAAAGATTTAAAGTTAGTATTATTTGCGGATGATACAACATTGTTTTGTTCAGGAGAGAACACACAGAAGCTAATACACATGCTAACAGAAGAAATGAACAAATTAAAAAGATGGTTTGACAAAAATAGACCATCTTTGAATCTCAGTAAAACTAAAATGATGCTATTTGGTAACAGTAGAAAAGAAAGTCAAACACAAATACAAATAGACGGAATAGAAATTGAAAGAGTAAATGAAACCAAATTTCTAGGTATAATAATACATGATAAATTGAAATAGAAGTCTCATGTAAAAAATAAACATCATAAAGTAGTAAGAAACACGTCAATAATGAATAAAGCAAAACATGTTCTACACCAAAAATCACTCCATATTGTTTACTGCTCGCTAGTGTTACCATATCTGAGTTATTGTGTAAAAATATGGGGAAATAACTACAAAAGTACACTTCATTCTTTAACGGTGTTACAAAAAAGATCAGATAGAATAATACATAATGTTGGATATAGAGAACATATAAACCCTTTATTCATTGAATCAAAAATACTGAAATTCCACGACATAGCGAATTTCCAAACAGCTAAACGTATACACAAAGAAAACTACAATTTGCTACCCAAGAATATACAACAATTTTTCTCAACAAAAGAGGAGGTATATAATCTTACAGAACATTTTAATATAAAACATTTGTACGCACGTAAAACACTTAAGACCTTCAGTATATCAGTATGTGGAATTAAATTATGGGATGGATTAAGCAAACAAATCAAACAATGTACTAATATAATCCACTTCAAGAAACTCTTCAAACTTAGTGTTTACAAAGTACAAAGAAGAAGAACCATGATAAACATTCTGCATTTATCTCATCCATCCATTCGTTTTCAAGATAATCTTACTCATCTCACCATATGTAATGCATTTGTATTGTTATTACCTATGGTGTATATAGTGAGTAAATTAAGAACAGGAAGTGAACAAAAGTTTTAGCAACTGCTATGTAAAGGAAAAGGGGTAGGATTAAATAAGATCTGCTTCTTCCTACTCCTTTTCGAACATGTTGAATAGAGAAACTGGAAATTCTGCTGCATCATGTTGTGTGCATGCATGTTCGAAATAAACTCACTCAACTCAACATTTTGAAATATATATTTGATGTAATTATTATGATTATGATACAAAAGCATTTATATGTTCTACAATCTACTTGACACCCCCCCAATATACATATATATATACATATATATATATATATATATATATATATATATATATATATATATATATATATATATATATATATATATATATATATATATATATACACATACATACATATATATATATATATATTTATATATATATATATATATATATATATATATATATATATATATTATATATATATATATATATATATATATATATATATATATATATGTATGTATATATATATATATATATATATATATATATATATATATAAATATATATATATATATATATATATATATATATATATATATATATATATATATATATATATATATATATATATATATATATATATATATATATATATATATATATATATATATATATATGTATGTGTGGGAAAAAAATCACAAGACTATTTCATCTCTACAGGCCTGTTTCATGAGGGGTTTCCTCAATCCTCAGGAGATTTTTTTTTTTTTTTCCCACACATACATATTACGCTCTACCACGGTATCGAGCACTATTTTTTGGATAATCTAATTAAGACATATATATATATATATATATATATATATATATATATATATATATATATATACATACATATACAGGTATATATATATATATATATATATATATATATATATATATATATACATACATATACAGGTATATATATATATATATATATATATATATATATATATATATATACATACATATACAGGTAATATATATATATATATATATATATATATATATATATATATATATATATATATATATATATATATATATATATATATGTTTTTCAATTTCATTTTATAATATATATACAGTACAGGCCTAAAGTTTGGACACACCTTCTCATTCAATGTGTTTTCTTTATTTTCATGACTATTTATATTGTAGATTGTCACTGAAGGCATCAAAACTATGAATGAACACATGTGGAGTTATGTACTTAACAAAAAAAGGTGAAATAACGGAAAACATGTTTTATATTCGAGTTTCTTCAAAATAGCCACCCTTTGCTCTGATTACTGTTTTGCACACTCTTGGCATTCTCTCGATGAGCTTCAAGAGGTAGTCACCTGAAATGGTTTTCACTTCACAGGTGTGCTTCAAGCTCATTACAGAGATAAGAGAGAGAGACAACAATGAAAACAACAGAGCAAATACGATATGTACAAATATGATACAAAAAGTGATAGCCCCCATGAACAACACCCGTTGACACTTCCTCCATGAAAGCCAACCGCGCTAACACTCAACCCATTCATCCATCCATTTTCTACCGCTTGTCCCTTTCGGGGTCGCGGGGTGGTCGCTGGAGCCTATCACCCTGGACAAGTCGCCACTCAGTCATACAAAAAAAAAAACAGCCAGGCTAAAAGACCCCAATTTGTGCTCAACAACCCCCTTAATACATCAAACAACACCACAATCACAATGAAAACCGCGGCCACCTCAGACACAACAACTCCACCCAGCCATTCCACTGATCTTAACCAGGTGAAAAAAACTCCACCCGCAGACAGAGCACGCCTCACCCTCACACTATCAGCGAGGTACCTGCACGGGACTGGCAGGCCACCAAACTGCAGTCCCCGGAGCCTGTGGCGGTCAAGAGGGCAATGAGGGGCGCGCCACACCCCTATCCCACCTGTGCATGTGATGTGGTTGAGTACGCCCCATTCCAAACAAAGCCCGGCATGCAAAAACTGCAGAACCCCCATGCTCAATGTGAACACTGCATCTAAGTAGCCCAGACATCAATGCGTTCACACAAGTCCAGACCTGGGAACGATGCCACTCAACATGAAAAGAAGCCAGCAAGCCAATACAGCCAGCGCCTGGCCACTATTCACAGCCCCCCGACCACTCCAACCCAACACAGCAACTGCAACTGCCGGTTGCTCCACAGCAACCACCACCACCGCCGCCCATCTGAGGTACAAACGCATATAGCTGCCGAAACTGAAGCATAAGAGCGACCAATCCCGCAAACTGTACTAACGCACACACCCGATGACCACTGAGGCCGCCAAACCCCCAACCCTAATTACAACCCAGCCAATCAAGCCATCGGACATCCGCCCTGGCCAACCAAACACCCCGACGCGCCATATCCAGCGCTACAGCCATGGACCGTGCCAGGGACCGCCACAGAAGGGCGAACAGCACGCTATTTAGTCATGTGTTTTTTTATAATTTTATAGCTGCGGGATGTCCTATAGAGCTGATTAAAACTAATTCAATTGATGTATTTTATTGTATGCTGACGTTTTTTTAATGAATTTTGTTTTTCATTTATGTTAAAAAAACTTATTGCAATATGCATTTTCTTGCGAATGGAACATTCCAGCACAGCCTCTCCCTGGGCATACCTTCAGCGTGTTTTAAAAGTGGGTTCCATAGTAGATGCCATGCAGGACTGCTCAAGAAAAGTGGTACATATCAGCTGTTTGAAAACATAGCAAAACACCACAGGTGTGTATGTATGATTTATGATAACATGAATGTGCAGTAAATGAGTGTCTCCATGGTGAAAGCTGCATAGTACAAGCTTTATCCTCATTTAAATAGGGCGGTCTGCACCACTTTTGCACTTGTCGTCAGTTGTACAAGCAGTCTTAGTAGATCACACCCAACACACCCACTAATGCTACACGCAATTGTATAGTTTGCACACAATGTTTAGTACGTGGTAGTAGATCAGGCTTATAATGTAGTAAATAATGCCTTTTACAAATAATGGATATAAAAATGTATTTATTTAAAATATTGAAATGCTGTACTCAGGAAAAACTCGTAATTGATACATATAGTTTATCTAGAGCAGTGCTTCTCAAATATTTTCCGCTACGTCCCCCCGTGGAAGTACCACATCATCCGCAAAGAGCAGAGACCTAATCCTGCAGCCATTAAACAACGCCCTGACTGCGCCTAGAAGTTCTGTCCATAAAGGTTATGAACAGAATCGGTGACAAAGGGCAGCCCTGGTGGAGTCCAACCCTCACTGGAAACGGGTCTGACTTACTGCCGGCAATGCGAACCAAGCTCATATAGGGAACAGACCGCCACAATCAGACAGTCAGATACCCCATACTCTCTGAGCACTCCCCACAGTACCTCCAGAGGGACACGGTCGAATCCCTTCTCCAAGTCCAGAAAACACATGTATGTATTGTGTTTATGGTTCATTGCTGTGACGAGGATATAAATATGTGATGATAATAATAATAATATTTGATGTTTTTTAAGTACTATTATTGATGTTAATAATGATAATAATAATAATATATAATATTATTATTGTCGTTGCTATTATATATGTTAGTTTTTCCTTTGTTTAAGGCTTACTGAAATGATTTTTTTTAATTTAAACGGGGATAGCAGATCCATTCTATGTGTCATACTTGATCATTTCGAGATATTGCCATATTTTTGCTGAAAGGATTTAGTAGAGAACAACGACGATAAAGATCGCAACTTTTGGTATCTGATAAAAAAAAAGCCTTGCCCCTACCGGAAGTAGCGTGACGTAGTCAATTGAAAGGCTCCTCACATTTTCCTATTGTTTTCAAAGCAGCTAGAGCGATTCGGACCGAGAAAGCGACGATTACCCCATTAATTTGAGCGAGGATGAAAGATTTGTGGATGAGGAAACGTTCGAGTGAAGTACTAGAATGCAGTGCAAGACATCTTTTTTCGCTCTGACCGTAATTTAGGTACAAGCTGGCTCATTGTATTCCACACTCTCTCCTTTTTCTATTGTGGATCACGGATTTGTATTTTAAACCACCTCGGCTACTATATCCTCTTGAAAATGAGAGTCGAGAACGCGAAATGGACATTCACAGTGACTTTTATCTCCACGACAATACATCGATGAAACACTTTAGCTACGGAGCTAACGTGATAGCATCGTGCTTAACTACATATAGAAACAAAATAAATAAATCCCTGACTGGAAGGATAGACAGAAGGTCAACAATACTATCAAACCAGGGACATATAAATACCCGGTTAATGCTTTCCAGCCTGGCGAAGGTTAACAATGCTGTTGCTAACGACGCCATTGAAGCTAACTTAGCAACCGGACATCACAGAGCTATGCTAAAGACATTAGCTATCCACCTACGCCAGCCAGCCCTCATCTGCTCATCAACACCCGTGCTCACCTGCGTTCCAGCAATCGACGGTGTGACGAAGGACTTCACCCGATCACAGATGCGGTCGGCGAGACAGAGGAAGTTAAGGTGAGTTCGGCGGCTAACGCATCTGCTATCCATCTCTGTCTTCCTGGTTGTGTTGCTGTAATCCGCCGCTAATACACCGATCCCGCCTACAACTTTCTTCTTTGCAGTCTCCATTTTTTATTAAACAAATTGCAAAAGATTCACCAACACAGATGTCCAGAATACTGTGGAATTTTGCGATGAAAACAGAGCTGTTTGTATTGTGATACAATGTGTCCGAATACTTCCGTTTCAACCATTGACGTCACGCGCAAACATCATCATACATAGACGTTTTCAACCGGAAGTGTGGCGGGAAATTTAAAATTGCAATTTATAAATTAACCCGGCCTTATTGGCGTGTGTTGCAATGTTAAGATTTCATCATTGATATATGAACTATCAGACTGTGTGGTCGGTACTAGTGGGTTTCAGTAGGCCTTTTGTTTAGTATTGTATTTAAGAAATATTGCATTTGTATGCCTTCTCATTTGCTTTGTAAATGTATATCATAAGTTTTGTAAAGCTGAGATTAGGTTTTGTTTGCTATATTTTATTTTATGAAATTGGTTAACATTCTGTGTGATTTTTGTAAATAAAATAAATGGACAGAAAAAAAAAACAAGCACAAACTTGCTTACAATAGGCAAACTTGGCAACGCTGCTGCTGTTGTTGCGTTCGAATCGCATTGTAGCGACGGGCGTGTTCCCTGGATGTGGAAGGCAGAAGCAGCAGGTAAGAATCGTTTCATTCCAATGACAAGGCAAAACTAAAAAAACAGCGTGTCGCTCATAGGCGCACGGGAAGCCCAAACCAAATCTTTGTTTAGTATAATAAAGTCTGGAACATAAAATAGTAGTGTAAAGCTAACAAGAACGCAAAATGTTGGCAATTGCAAACAATGGACCTGCGCTGAGTTAACGGCAAGACAGGTATATAACAGGGTGTAATTAGTGGCAGCAGCAGGTGGGGACACTAATCAATAAACAGAAACCGGTGTGTATGATCAGCACACTTAGCAACCAGCACGAAACAGAAATAGACTTTAAACTTAGAAGAACTATAACAAACACAAAACAAAATATGAGCTACTGTGACAGGTCTTGACAGCTGAAGGGCTTCTTGTCATTGATCTTCTTCTTCTTCTTCAAGGAAAGCTCAGGCAGGTTGTATGCTGCAGCTGCTGCTTCTTTGTTGGACTGTGGTACTGCACGTTTTTTTCCCCACCTCAAAAGTAAAAATACAATTTGGGGCTTTTCACAAAACATGCAAGCTTTGAGCCCAATTAGTGGCTCCCCAACTCCGCCCCTTGTCAAAGTTGTATGTTGGCCAAATTATGTTTATAATTTCTTAAATATCACAGTTTCTAAACATACGATAGGAAAGGCCAAAAAAAAAAGTCAGGGATCCCAAACAACAGGTGCAGAGAGAGAGAGTGACAGAGTCTGCCGCCGTTGTGAAATGAAGTGATTAGCCATCTTAATTAGCTGTCGTCTTTGGCCCTGGCCTTCTCTGCATGATGGAAAGTTGTGCTCAGAGGATCAATATGGAGTTAAACAACAGCCACCCACAAGGCTCCTCTTCATCAACCATTCCTTCAATTGCAAGCTGTATGTGTAGGCAGTCCAGCCGTTTAAGGTAGAGGACACGCTGCAATTACTTAACTTGCGTCTGATTGGTCAGTTTGCTGCAGCTCTTGGTTTTTGTATGAATTGTTGTCGCTATACGCTATAATGTTCCGTGTTTCTTCTCCTCTCTATCCTCAGTTCCTTGTCTTCAGTTTGAGTGGTAATGGTGCAAAAATCTGGTTATGTTTGTGCTAAAAGTAAAATGATGGGAAAACTAGCACAGACCAAGTGTAAAACATTTTCCTCAGGATACATTTTCGCAATCGTCACCTCTGTTTCTTGAATTAGCTGGAAATGGCAACGCTACACATGTGTTTCTCATGACAAAATACCTGCATGTCCGATTTAAGAGGCCATGTTCATCTTAACATAAACTAATGCAATAATTTTTCAGAAAAATACAGTAATACAATCCTTTTCTAATGTGTTTTTTTTTCTAAAATATTACAAATTCATGTGAAATATGTGTTGCATAACAAATGTAAATTATTAAAGACGCAACATGACACCACTTGTTTGTGCTTGATACTAAAATGTGCTTTGAACATACATTATATTACTTCAAAATAATTGTATTTATTTAAAGTGTCTTATTAGCTTTAATGCTCTTGTGACAAACATATCACTTCAGGCTTTCCGAAGTAATTTTAAGGCTGGACCAATATTTTACTAGACGGTTTTATGTGAATTAAATACAATTAAATGCAGGGTCTCCCAAAAGTCTAGTGACTTTGGGGTCAAATGCATATATTATATGTAACATTTTAAAAGAAAAAAGAAAAATAAAGATATCATGTATTTACAGCATATATGTACTGTATGAGCATATTAGGGCTGTCAACATTAATGCATATGATTAATAAAAAAATATATACAGTATATTGCATTATCATAAAATAATCAAAATCAATCACACCATTTGTTATGACCGCACGTAAACCCGGAAGTCGGCGCCTATTGTTACACGGTGCAAAAATGAGTGATGAGACGCCGCCAATTCCACTTCAAAGCAAACTCCAATGGAATTTTGGATAAAACTGATGTCAATTGTTGGCATTGCAGCGACAAAATTTCTCATCGACGCACAACAAGTTTAAAATAGCATCTTAAAGCAAAGCACATACAGGTGTTATACGGGGCATTTAAAAGCATTAAAAGTCATTAGATAAATTGCGCAAAACTTAAGGCCTTACATGGCATTAAAAAGCATAGAATTTTTGCATTCACAAAAAGCATTTTTATTACCTATTCTGTGTTATATGTGTTTTATGTTGCACGATTGTACCAAGAAAAATTCCTAGTTTGTGAACACGTTCTCAAACAATGGCAATAAAACTATTCTGATTCTGATTCTGAATTCAATGTCCAGAAGCATTGAAAATGTTCATACAATTGTAGGACTGTGCTGATGGCAGTAAGTCAACCAATCAACAGGTAAATGAAAATGAACTCAATAACACACGTCACGTGACCTACGGTGGCCTGGGATGGACAAACAAAACTCATAACAGACATATCTATGTATTCACCAACATTCTCACAGTCAATGAACAAGAGTTATTTCAGCTGCCTGACACTTTATACAGAACTTGCTATCTACTGTACCTATTTTAAACATCTGTGAGGGTGTAAAATATTAAGGCTGAAACGACGCGTCGACGTAGTCGACGTCATCGGTTACGTAAATACGTCGACGCCGTTTTTGTGCGTCGACGCGTCGCATAATGACGTCACACTACCGTCATGGCGAAGCGCAAAGCAGACGATCAAAGAAGACGATGCGAGCGGTGCGAGCGAGGGGGGAAAAGCATGCCAAAAGTGGTCAAAAGTGTGGGAGTATTTCAATAAACGGCCTAATAATGTTGTTGTATGCACACTGTGTCGAGCGGAAATGGCCTATCATAGCAGCACAACGGCTATGAACGAACATTTGAAAAGAAAACCATCAACTAGTCATTCGTCCGCGCGAGCATACGTTGTCATCATTACACAAAAACATGAATGTGTCATTTGTATCTGCTAGGGGTGTAACGGTACGTGTTTTGTATTGAACCGTTTCGGTACGGGGCTTTCGGTTCGGTACGGGGGTGTACCGAACGAGTTTCTAAGCTAAAGCTAAAGTCTTAACAAGCTGCTTTGCTCCGTCTGCCTCTGTCTCAGCACGCAGCATTGTCCCACCCACACAACCATCTGATTGGTACACACGCAGCATTGTCCCACCCACACAACCATCTGATTGGTACACACGAAGCATTATCAGCCAATCAGCAGTGCGTATTCAGAGCGCATGTAGTTAGCGCTTCAGCGTGGAGCAGATAGGTGTTTAGCAGGTGAGCATCAGGCAGCGGACTCTCCCCAAATGATAATAAACACCTCCCAGTCAACTACTAGTAACATCACTATGAGCCCGTTGACCTTCTAGAAACTTAAACTGCAGCTCAGCTCACTCGCAATCCTGGCTTGAGGTGAAGGCTAATTACCTCTCAGTTCCAGCCACATCGACCCCTTCTGAGCGCCTATTTTCAGCTGCTGGGAATATTGTAAACAAGAAAAGAACCAAAGCATGTAGACATGCTAACCATTCTTCATTACAACTGTTAGACACTCACTGGAATGAGTAGAATTGGTTATTGTGTACTGTGTTGGACTGGATGTTTATTTTGCACATTTTAAAAGCAATACTTAATGTTTACAGTGCTCCAGAATATTTAGATTGGCACTTTTTTGTATTGGATGTTTATCTTTATTTTTGCACATTTTAGCAAATAAGCAATACTTTCACTTTTGTTGAAATGTTTACACTGTTGTTACAGAATATTTCGTTTTGCACTTTTTTGTATTGGATGTTTATCTTTATTTTTGCACATTTTAAAGCAAAATAAGCAATACTTTTACTTTTGAAATGCTTATACTATTGCAGAATATTAAGATTTGCACTGGATGTTGACTTTTATATTTGCACATTAAAAAGCAAATAAGCTACTTTTAATTTTGTTAAATGTTAAAAGTTTTAAATGTTTACATTGTTACTGAATATTTAGTCATGTTGTTGTCAATGTTGACTGAGTGGCCAAACTTCTTTTTTGTTTGTAAATAAAAGCCATGCCTTTTGAAAAAACGGGCCTACATTTATTTTTTCATCTTCATTTTGAATAAAAAAATAATCGGTAAAAGGAAAAATAATCTATAGATTAATCGAAAAAAAGAATCTATAGATTAACCGATTAATCGAAAAAATAATCTATAGATGAATCGATTGAAAAATAATCGCTAGCTGCAGCCTTATAAAATATAAACTATTCAAGATGTTTAATAGACTCATCTTATTTTTAATGCATCTAATGGATGCAAATATCATTTTACGATGTGTCTTTTTCTTTGTTAAAGGAAAAGTAAATGTAGATGTAAATGGTCCACTATGTTAAGTTGTTAATGGGTGTGTTTACTATCGGTACCTTGTTTGCTATATTATTAAAAATGATTTGAAAAAGTGCACTTAATTCTTACTGTACTTAGTGTCACCAAGTTTTAAGAAAATTCATGACTTGCAGTTAAGTAAAACCTTTGGCCGCTTGGATTACATTTTGACAAATACTGGGGTATTTTATTCAGCAAATGTTAAATATGCGAGCGACTAATAACCTGTAATTAATCATGATTGATCACAGATCAAGAGTGGGATTAATCTGATTAATCATTTGACAGCCCTAATATATATTAAATGTATTATATGCATCTTACAGTGTATATGTGCACATATACTGTATTATAAATATGTTATATAATCAATTATTATTGATGTATTCATTTTAAATGAATTGATTAATTAAAAACAAAATTTTAGAAAATGTAGAAGGTATGTAAATTATATGTTCAGTTTTTATGGACGCCCTGTAGTAAAAACATTTGAACTGTAATATTTGATGTAGTGTTAGTTTAATATGATAAAGTCTAGAACATAAAGTAGTAGCGTTGTCATAACGAGGGGGTTTTCGCATGTTACCGCAAGGATTGTTCTCCCAGGATGCAAACTGACTTTTCCGGACAACGGTAGCAGGTAGGAACATATTTAATAATCAATTAATCCTACACAGCAGAAATGACAGAAACCGAAACAAAAGGAAAGTGTGCCGTTCACACGAGAAGCTAAGGCAAAAAACTTAGGACATGAAACATGAAACTATGGACATGAAAACCTCACTAAACTATGCCATGAAACAAATAGCATTAACTACTATGGAATCGCATGAAATAAGCAAGACTTGCTGTGGCAAGAAAAGAGCAGCAAGAACTATGATAACGCATGAAAACAAGCATGAACAGAGCAATGTCGCCAGACCGACTAACTGGCAACGACAGGCTTAAATAATAATCTCCTGATTAGAGCAAGTGCGTGTCCCGAACACATGAGGCAGGTGAAACTAATGAGTCGCCATGGTGACTAAACAAACAAGGGAGCGCAAACAGGAACTAAAAGGTAGAAAAGCGCTATACAAGTGCAACCCATTTACCATTTAAGAGTCCAAAAACATAATCCAGACCACAGATCATGACAAGCGTAAAGCTAACAAGAACGCAAAACGTAGGCAACGGCGAACAATGGACCTGCGCTGAGTGAACAGCAAGATATATAATATAAATATATTAAAACACATTTTTATTTTTTTCC